>NC_061096.1:15012806-15025306 GCF_015104395.2 Macrobrachium nipponense
GAAACCGCCAAGAGGAGAATCATGCAGCGGAAGAAGACGGGTGACAGGGCCGAGTGTTAATGAGCAGTTCGTGTAGAGCGCCCTACCGTCATGGCATACAATAGCACTGGAGGAGTTGATCTCTTTGATCAACTCATCCAATATTATCCCTTCGCCAGGAGAACCAGGAGATGGACCCAAAAGCTCCTGAAATACATTCTGCAGTTGGCCCTCCAAAATGCCTACGTACTCTACTGTGGGTACTACGGTCCCGATCTACGGAGGATGAGCCACTTACAGTTCCTCAAGGCAGCCGGGGAAGCCCTCATCAACTTTGATCCCAATGAGTGGCCATTCCATGTCTGGCCCCCTGCCCCGAGCTGTAGATCTACCCATAGAGGAAAGGACAGACCTTAAGGGGTGCCTACTTTGGTCATCCTTCTGCCGCCGCCCCGCTGCCTGCCGCCCCGCCCTGCTGCTGACGGCCCCTGCTGCCTGCGCCGCCCTGCTGCCGACGCCCCTGCTGCTGAGCTGCCCCTGCGGCCTGACCGCCGCCCCTGGCTGCTGACGCCCCGGCCCCTGCTGCCGCCGCCCCTGCTGACGCCCCCACCCGCGCCCTTCTCGTCGGGTAGTGGACCCTCCGTGTCGGCTGATGCCAGGGGATCACACACTGGATCTCCTAGAAGGGCGCAGGCAGAAACGGTGCCGGGTTGTGCCATATGAATGGCAGAAGGAGAGACACCCGGTTCTTCTGTCGCACCTGCAAGATAGCTCTATGCAGGTTCGGGGAGTATGACCGCAAATACCACAGTGCGGTCTTCTATTGGAGTGTGCGACTCAGCGGTGGTCAAGGGAGGGCGCGACGGAACCACGCCCTATCCCGGCGGCTGTAAGGGCGCGCGTCTCCTCCCCCTCCACCTGTACCTCGTCATGTCGAGAGGAAAAAAATGCAAGACTCTTCAATGGAGGAGGGGAGAAAGAAGAGAAAAACAAAAGAATAATAAGAACGAAGAGTCAGGATTAGGAGGTGAGGTATTCTGCATTTGTTTTATATTTATTTTTTTTTGTATTTAATTTCAAGTTTTTATATCTCAGTATCTATGCATGAATACGATATTTCATTGTATGCAAAAAGAAAAGTGTCACCTGCATTCCTTTTATTTATGGTATTCGTACCAGAATCGGAAAATGTAAATAAATAAGAAAAACACATACATATATATATATATATATATATATATATATATATATATATATATATATAATTTATATTTATATATTATATATATATATATATATATATATATATATATATATATATATAATATATATATATATATATATATCTTTAATTTTTTTTTTATGTTGGTATTTTTGGGTAAGCAAAATACATAACAGTCTAGTAATCTTCATTTATTTATCTTTATTTTGAAATAAATTTGAAGTCTCTAGAACAATATTGTGATTTTATGGTGAATTTCTGAAAAAATATCTTTCTTCCCTCCGCGCGCCGCTTCGCGGCCCGAAAAATCTCCGAAATGCGTAGATCGCATTATCCTAATATTTGCTCCTTTTCATATTACCGTTTTGATAGAGTTTTATATATCAAAATGTGCGCAAAACTTATGAAGAATACAACAAAAAAAATAATTAAAGGTTGTAGCTTTTGTTTCTCATATCTGAAATATCTTGCATATAAATACGATAATTGGAAAAAAAACAAAAAAATACGTACGGTCCAACTTTGATGCAATCGAAATGGTTCCTAAAAACGCAATTGTAAGCTAAATCTCTTACGGCCTAGTAATATTCATTTATTTATATTCATTTTGAAACAAATTTGAAGTCTCTAGAACAATATTGTGATTTATGGTGAATT
The DNA here is from genome assembly GCF_015104395.2 of Macrobrachium nipponense. Taxonomy (NCBI): domain Eukaryota; kingdom Metazoa; phylum Arthropoda; class Malacostraca; order Decapoda; family Palaemonidae; genus Macrobrachium; species Macrobrachium nipponense. Next base: position 15,014,665 of record NC_061096.1, read on the forward strand.
TTTGAAAAAAAAATATCTTTCTTCCCTCCGCGCGCGCTTCGCGGCCGAAAATCTCCGAAAATGCGTAGATCGCATTATCCTAATATTTTCTCCTTTTTCATATAGCCGTTTTATAGAGTTTCATATATCAAAATGTGCGAAAATTCAAGAGAAATACAAAACAAAAAATAATTAAAGGTTGTAGCTTTTTCTCATTTCTGAAATATCTGCATATAAATTACGATAATTGGAAAAAAAACTACGTACGGTCAAATTTGCCGCCAATCGAAATGTCGAAAAAACGTAATTGTAAGCTAAATCTCTTACGGTCTAGTAATATTCATTTATTTATCTTCATTTTGAAAAAAATTTGAAGTCTCTAGAACAATATTGTGATTTATGGTGAATTTCTGAAAAAAAAAATAAAAAATCTTTCTTTCCCCCCTCCGCGCGCCGCTTCGCGCCAAAAAGCAAAAATCTCCGAAAAATGCGTAGATCGCATTATCCTAATATTTGCTCCTTTTCATATTAGCCGTTTTATAGAGTTTCATATATCAAAATGTGCGCAAATTTATGAAGAATAACAACAAAAAATAATTAAGGTTGTAGCTTTTCTCATATCTGAAATATCTGCATATAAATTACGATAATTGGAAAAAAAAAACTACGTACGGTCAACTTTGACGCAATCGAAATGGTCGAAAAACGTAATTGTAAGCTAAATCTCTTACGGCCTAGTAATATTCATTTATTTATCTTCATTTTGAAAACAAATTTGAAAGTCTCTAGAACAATATTGTGATTTATGGTGAATTTCTGAAAAAAATATCTTTCTTCCCTCCGCGCGCCGCTTCGCGGCCAAAAATCTCCAAAATGCGGTAGATCGCATTATCCTAATATTTGCTCCTTTTCATAGTTAGCCGTTTTATAGAGTTTTATATATCAAAATGTGCGCAAACTTATGAAGAATACAACAAAAAATAATTAAAGTTGTAGCTTTTCTCATATCTGAAATATCTGCATATAAATTACGATAATTGGAAAAAAAACTACGTACGGTCAACTTTGACGCAATTGAAATGGTCAAAAAACGTAATTGTAAGCTAAATCTCTTACGGGCTTAGTAATATTTCATTTATTTATCTTCATTTTGAAACAAATTTGAAGTCTCTAGAACAATATTGTGTTTATGGTGAATTTCTGAAAAAATATCTTTCTTCCCTCCGAGCGCCGCTTCGCGGCGAAAAAATCTCCGAAATGCGTAGATCGCATTATCCTACATTTGCTCCTTTTCATATTAGCCGTTTTATAGAGTTTCATATATCAAAATGTGCGTAAATTCATGAAGAATACAACAAAAATAATTAAAGGTTGTAGTCTTTTCTCATTTCTGAAATACCTGCATATAAATTACGATAATTGGAAAAAAACTACGTACGGTCAACTTTGACGCAATTGAAATGGTCAAAAACGTAATTGTAAGCTAAATCTCTTACGGCTTAGTAATATTCATTTATTTATCTTCATTTTGAAACAAATTTGAAGTCTCTAGAACAATATTGTGATTTATGGGTGAATTTCTGAAAAAAATATCTTTCTTCCCTCCGAGCGCCGCTTCGCGGCCGAAAATCTCCGAAATGCGTAGATCGCAATTATCCTAATATTTGCTCCTTTTCATATTAGCCGTTTTATAGAGTTTCATATATCAAAATATGCGCAAATTCATGAAGAATACAACAAAAAATAATTAAAGGTTGTAGCTGTTTCCATTTCCGAAATATGTGCATATAAAAAAAATATATATAAAAATTTCGACATTCGGTCAACTTTAACTCGTCCGAAATGGTCAAAATCTGCAATTATAATCTAAAACTCTTGCAGTATCATAATATTCAATCATTTGTCTTAATTTTGAAACAAATTGGAAGTCTCTAGAACAATATTGTGATTTACGGTGAATTTTTGAAAAAATATTTTTTTGCGTCCGCGAGTTACGAATTCGTACATCATTTTGTGATAATATTTTTCCGGTGTTGCTTTTATTGTTTTACAATGTATTATATATCAAAATGATCGCAATTTAGTGTACAATACAACGCAAAAAAAGTAACTGGTTAGCTTTGACCGTTTTCTGCACAGCGTGATTTGAATACAATTATGTATGAATTTTTTTTTCGCTACCATATATCGCATTATTTACATATGATGATATTATTTTTCATTTCTGATGGTTGCATTCTAAACTTCAGGCAATGACAAAAAAAGGAGCCAAAAATGAACTCTTAATCTTCAAAACTACGTGCGCTGTGATTTTTTGAAAAAATTATTTTTTCCACTTCCGCGCTCACTCCAAACCGGGCCCAGCATACGGGAGAAGTTTTGATTTTTAGGGCTTCGGCGTAAGAGGGTTAACAGCTCTCCTGGGGCTGGCTCGAAGGATGAGATTTTTCTACGTGGCTAGGAACCAATTGATTACTTAGCAAAAAGACCTACAGCTTATTGTGGGATCCGAAACACATCGAGAACTACATTCTATCACCATAAGTAAACTCCCCTGATTTCGTATTGGCAGATCAGAGAATCGAATCCGGACACTGAGATCGGTAGTCGAGCACGTAATCGACTCGTCCAACGAGGAACTAAAGCTACAAATGAACTTTAATATCTAATTCGCTCTACCTCGGAATTAATGTTAACCGGAGTAGAGCGAATTAGATAAAAATACACATTCGTAGCTTAATGTCTGTATGTAAGTGTTTACATAATAAAAATATGGAATGTTAGTCCATATATATAAAAGATTGCTTGCAGGAATGTGATCAGACTAGAGACGCTAAAGATGACGTATACAATAAGTATGTAGGCTAAGATAACATGCCGTCACCTGTAGTCATTCGATTGTTTATAAACATTAGTCCAAGCTCCTTGCTTGAGACAACTACCGCCTACGTGATCTGTAGCGTGTCTCATTTGATTGTGTGTTCGTATGAAACTATGTCATCTGATAGTATGTTCATATGTTCGAACTACTGTCTGTTCCTTCATAACTTGTAACAGAGATGGTAGACAAGCAGAACAGAGTTAGCTATCGTCATTAGAAGACCTGTACCTCTTTACCTAAGCTTTATCATGTAGAGGAATAGGATTAGCCATCATCATTGGCAGAAGCGATCAAGCTATCGTTATTAGAAGACTTGTACAATCATATCTGATCTTCACCATGTAAAACTTCAGAAGAATATATAATTTTTTATACTTAGTGTTTTCTACAAGAACCTCACCGAACCATGAGTTTAACACATCGTCGTAAAGATAATACCGACTTCGTAAGTGATCTACAAAACCCCAGACACTCCATTGAAGATGGAAGTGCAATACCAACCGACTTAGCGTATAGATTATCGCTAGTCTAACATTACCTCATAGGGCGCCTTATCATACAAGGCAACAAGCCCTAATATTGGTGGCCAGCGTACCAGAAGAACTCTACCAACGTCCTACGAAGAAAAATCAGAATAATAAATCATGTATCATAAGAAGTTAACGACGACGAAGCAGCAGATTCTTCAAGCAACCTAGTATCATCGTTAGTGAGCGACTTCAGAAAACATAAGAACTCTTCAACGACGACGAAAGCAACAGATCTTCAACCAATTTAGTATCCATCGTTTAGTGAATAACTTCAAGAACAAAACCGACGTGGTCTTTTTCTTACGACAACGGAAGCTTCGTCTCATCTTAGAATCATTCAAGAAAACATCGTTACTGAGCGTTTCCGGCACTGCAAGAAACAAACCGAACGCGTCTGCAGCATCGGATTTTCAAGGGCTCGGAATCATCGAAACAACGCGCACCGGGGGAAACTGAAGCCAAACCAGGTCGTCCGCTAAATAGAGAAGGCGGGACCGGGCCGTGTGTCGTTATCGGAACACCGTGACTTCCACAAAAGCAAGCTAAGTACAATTTTTTAGGTATTTCATTTGGAGTAACTTTGAGTGTTTCCTTTGTTTCAGGTCGAATTTCGTTATTCCTGTGGCTGAAGTTACGAGACATTCTTAATCTTACTTTTTACAGAAATTATCTACATCATTGAGATTTCGCTACTGCGAGTTTTTTTTATCTTTGAGTGTCTGTTTCCAGAAGTTCTACTGAAATATCATAATCATATACTATGTTAATTTTATCATTTGGGTGATTATTAATCCCTTACGTAACAAATCATATTAAACAGTGAATATGCGTTTACGCAGTGGACGTCTGTATTTATACAGATGCATGGATAGGGTCGTTAAGCACCGTAGTGATTAGAAAACACACAAAACACAAGTGGAACACCCGTACAAATCTATATAAATTAGAGGTAACACTATTTCGGGTCATGACAATAAATGCTCCTTTGCAAAGTCCCGATCGCAGTTTTAGCCTTGAGTTTTTTGAGTTATATAAAATATCGAACCTCAATGACTCAACTTAACTTTTAAAATATGGCTGGATTGCAAGGAATAACATGTCTGTAAAAAACTTTCATCAGGCTAAATGCGCTGACCAGGATCCCTCACTATTTCAAATTTTAGCAAAGAATGAAGTACAAACAGTTAATATTGAATGCAGTAGTGATAACTTGTCTTATTAGTAATCGCTCAGTTCCTAATAGTTCGTCATTCATTGCTTTATACGTAACCAGCAACCATAATGCTAAAAACACACAATACGTTGCCGATGGTAATAAGAGAAGGATCCTAATTATTACAAAAAGAAATAGAAACAGTAGCCCGTTCAGAATCAAACAGCAAACTCTGTGACTGTGTCACCTAGTCAAGCGGTCAAGGTTAGTCAGATCTGCCGAAGTGTTCAAAGCATAGCAAATTCCACACAATAAGCGACTCTAGCAGAGTGGGGAAAAGCGATGTTGGTTCATACATCCCAAATACCTTTTTAAAATTAAAAAGGAATTTCCCTATGCATCACACGACAGTATCAAGTAATCAGAGCAGGTTTTCGTTTAATTTTAATACATTAAGTTATAATAAATACTGGTGGATTAAGCCCAACTGTACGCGCCGTAAAAATTAGAATATCTTGTTTTATTTCTTTAGTACACGTAATATCTTGTATTTACAGACTCACCGTCTGTTGTTCGAACTTCCCTAATGAGAAGTCCGGATAAGCGAGCGCTTACAGATACCTCTATAGTTATAAAAAACATTGATCTGTATCTAGTGTAATTGTAAGATTCATCTAGGGGTATACAAAATATTATCTTACATCCTGCAAAATAAGGCGTGTTTTATCAAAGGAAGGTCCTATAAACCTTCAAACATATTAAAATCCGTTTTGAACAAAAAATGAGACAGTTAATCAAATAATAACTTATATAAAGGAACTATACATTTGTCTCATAAATCGTAACATTGTTCAAATGACCCAACAGAATTCTCCCAACAACCGCAGTCGCACTTTGCACGCAAAATCTCGAGAAGCATGCACCCTCGAATGTCTTAGTGCTGGGTAAAAGGACTTTGCTGGGAAATGAAATTTTAATCCTTCCCGACACTCTGAAATATAATGATTTCCGCGAACAAAGCCCTAAAAGTATACATATCGTGGATACGGAAGTTATAAATATCGCATTTTTATTGTTGCTAATTTTTAATCACGCCCAACCAGTCGTGGATGAATCTCTCTGATAATCTATCTAAAGTAATATCCGTAAAGTCATTCAAGCAGAGGTGATTCAGCAGATTTTTTTTTTGTTTTTTATCTTCTACCTGAATACCAGGAAGTTTTTCTCCACTAGCGAGTGATCTCTGGGAGAAAACGGATGTCATTGAAAACAAAATACGGTCTAAGGACAAACATAAAGCTATATACGTACCTTCATGTAGAACCCCAATGAAATTTCAAAATAGAGATAAATGATGAAGTTGAAAAATGTTAGTAATAGGAGCCATTAGGAAATCAAATAACCCATATAATTTTTCCCTCAATCGTCATGCCATAAAAGATCGGACTTGGCGTATCTGCGCAGATTACTGTCGCTTAAACAAGGAAACGACTCCCGATAATTTCCAGTGCGATGTACCGACGACATCTTATCTCTGTTAGGTTAGAATAAATTTTTTTTTCACCAACTTGGACTTACTTAAAAGCTTTTACCAAGATACCATTACCTAAGTGATTGTACCTCATACTCCGTTTTCAGCACACTCAGGGTGGCATTGATCAATTTTGTACCGTATGCCTCGGTGCTTACGGTTTGCACCCCTCCAATTACAATATAGTGTTTTGGTGGAGACTTTTAGGGGATAACCTAACATTGCCTATATGGGATGGATCTTATGTAATCTTTTCTAATACCTTAGAGTACATTCACATAAAGTAGAGCTAGTGCTACAGAGACAAAGACAAATAATCTCAGAGTAAAATATCTAAATGTGAGTTTTTAAAAACCGAACATGTTTATCTAGGTTTTATGTGTCTAGTCAAGGTCTTAAAGTGGTCCATGGTAAGGTGTCGGCTATTCATAACTTTCCGGTACCTATTAACGTAAAAGGGGGATACAGCACTTTGGCGCTGTAGTGGGTATTACAATCGTATGTAAATATGTAACTCTTCAATCATGACAGCTCCTTTAACAGATCTTACGAAGAAGAGCGTAGATTGAATTATGGTCTAAAAAAGCATCAACAGGCGTTCGATATCTTAAAGCGAATAATGCAGCTTACCTAACTTAAAAATCCCTGATTTAAGTAAGGAATTTTTTTTTTATTGCAACAGACGCCTCAGACCAAGGGTAAGAGGGATACTACTTCAGCAATATGATAAACAGTTCTTTCCTATAGCTTTTTATTCATGTAAACTAAGCCCTCTGAAAGTAAATATACAGTAATAGGCAAGGAAGGGCTAGGTATCTTTAACTCACTAGTATATTTTAAGTTCATAATCTATGGCTATCCTGATAAAATCCTTACTGACCATGAGTCATTTACCGAGTTTTTTCAAAGGCTTTAATCACAGTCCAAAAGGAACTCGGTGACAAATGATCATTCAGGTTATTGGAGCCAAGATAAGATATCTACCTGGGAAAGCAAATATCATAGCTGACGCATTATCCCGCAATCCCGCACCATACTGCAAAGAACCATTAATTAGACAAAAAAAATATAGAAACATCCGTGCCTATTGTTAAAACCGAATCTAAACAAGAAAATTCTTAACCCAAGAGATCGCGAGCATTGCATATCTGGGTTGGAGCGCAGAACTGTTACAAACTGAACAAAGCAAGAGTCAACAGACATAACCCAAACAATAAACACTTCGAACGGAAACAGAGTCAGCAGCAATAAACACCAAACAATAAACACTTCGAAACGGAAACAGGGTCAGTGGCTAAGCAAACCAATAAACACTTCGAGCAGAAACCCTAAAGCAAAAGTATATTTAAAGTATGTGTATCAGAATAATGTAATCAAATGTAATATTATATGTAGGTCTGTGACGAGGTAAACCCGAAGAACACAGCAGATGACTAACGACCAGGTAGTAATAATAATCTCTTTCATACCAATCGTCATAAACTGGTTGCATTCCGTCATCCAGGGTTCCCTCCTTTTTCACAGAAAGCCAAATCACTGTTTTCTGGCCTACAATGCTTACAGATATAAAAAGCACATAACTGATTGTAACACGTGTCATGAAAACAAGGGACACTAGACACCTGTCAGTTTAAGGGCCTATCCTGTGCCAAATCAATCCTTGAAAGAATATACTTAGAATTATTAACAGAATTACGAGTCTGACAGAGGGAATAAACACTTCTTAGTGTTAATAGTTCCTTGACACGTTATATCGAATTAATAGCACTAAAAACAAACCGCCGCAATTGAGTGCGTTACGAATATTTATGAGTGCAAAATCAGTAAATATGGAATTCAACACATAATAATCTGTGACTCGGGTGGTGTAAATCAATAATAATCTCCTTAACACGTTGTGTGAATTCCTTTCCATTAAGAAAACCAATAATATATTTTATCACCCAGAGTCAATCGGTTTGGTAGAATAACGGATAATTAAATAGGAAGTGTCAATGTCTTACGAGTTACAACTCGTGATGCTGGATCCGAACTGGATTATAGCGGTTCTCGCGGTTTTAAATACCTTTATCATTCATATCTAGTATCTATAGAATTGATACCGCAAGTAGCCTTATACGGTACGCCGCTAGGACGCTTTTCCACATATTCAAGCCAACCATAATTTATCAAATATATATATATATATATATAAATAAATAAAATAAAATATAAAAAATAAAATAAATATGGATACAAGTGGAGTCAATATAATACACTCCGTAAGAAGTTCGGAAGGGTTACAAATTATAATAAAAAAGGAATCACGATAAAATCAATAAGCAAAAACGTAACCATTAAATATCCAATATATATGCGTAAAGATTTGAACTCTAACTTAACGCTTTAGTAATGACAAATAAGCTAAAAGTTCAAACACATATCCAAAAACCTACTGACATATTGTCTGTCCCGGTGATTTATATTCGTAGTCAATGAAAAAAAAAAAAAAAAAATTTAAATAAATAAATAAATAAATAAAATAATAATAAATAAAATAAATAAAATAAAATAAAAGAGATTTTAAAGTCAGGAAGTCTAGAAGTGAAAATGTTATCTATGAAATAATCCTATATGAATCTTATACAGGGCTAATAATATATATAGAATTTGTATGGAAACCTTTTTCATATAGTTTGAATAAGGAATATTTAATTTAACATAATTACAATTATGCAGTTTTCCAACATGAAACTAATATATTGTTCAATTTTGGTACTGTTTTTTTTCAGACATTCTTCTCATGTGGGTCGAGTATTAAAAAACAGAAAAATTATCCTAAAGTCGTATTTTTGTTTACAGCAAGTAACGTAACTCTTAGCTGGCTGAGAGCAATCTCCTGCCAAGTGACGACGTCATCATTGCCGTATCAGCATTTGTTCCTTTTAACCTCAATAATCTGCTTACACAGGCTTCAACTCGCGCTTGCAAAAGCAGATTGACTGGAGAAAGGAATGCTTAGCCCGAACTTCTCATGGGCAAGGCAGACGTTAGGTTAACAAGTGTCCTCAATCGGTATATGCGCAATGCAACTTGCAATCATTTTAAAAAGTTAATTGAACAAAATAAGCAAATAGAATTTCTATAACAACACTGAATTAATTTTTTTTCTGAACCTCATAGACATTTAGAAGTATCAAGATATGTTTATATGAAATATTTACTTGCAACATAGCCTATTACAATTCAAGTAAAAACATCATGGGAAAAATGTCACATTTTCTTGGAAAACCCAAAGTTTATATAGAAATTAGTTACATAGTGGGTTTTTTTCGTTGCATCTCCTACCTATTAATAAAGTTTTTAAAATTAACCTCAGAAGATGCGCGCGAGAATATTGAATATGAAACTTTTGTTAGGGCACATAGGATCATGATTAATCTTCTCTTTGACTCTTATGTTGCCTGGCAATCTTACAAATAGCTCCGTTTTCCACTTCTTTGTCTAGTAACTTACTACCAGTAATATCGAATTTTCTTTGAGATTCGTAATGATGTCTATGATATCTATTTATTTTTTATAATTATGGATATTTTTACAAGTCATCATAGACCTGGATAGGTTCACTCATTGTTAATGCCATGGATAAAAAAGTTTGTACAGCTGACTCTTTTGAATTCCAAAATATCAGCGAATTCATGTGGGTTAAGTCTGGTCTAAATGGCTCTCTTCCCTCCCCTGTATTTGGATGTCGTCTGAATTTACTTTGCCCTTGTGAAAAGTATAAATTTAACTTGCAGGCTGATTAATGGAACCTGGTTACAGTATCCTGCAGTACGAGAGTTTCACATCGCAACTTCAAAAAAATCGTTCGTCGCAGCGGACGACTACAGTCAAGTAACAACCGCCTACAATGTGAAAGGAATTTCATGGACTTCTTCGACCGACACCGTATCTCGTCGTTAATCTCGACCGACACCGTATCTCGTCGTTAATCTCGTTTTGATGCGGAACGCTCCAGCGACTGTCGGAATCGACTACGAAAGGGACATACTTCCGACAATTACGACCCGAAGGATATTCAACTCTACTTTGCTGGCGAAGGACTCGTGCTGGGGATGTTTTTTTTCATCGCGAACGTAATCGTGTAGCTTAGGATGCAGAGAATAAGTATGAGCGCAAAATAGAACGTTGGACCCGCCCAGGCAAATTTTCCCCTTGTTTTAACCATTGAAAAAGGCCGTTTCAGTGGCTATAGGTGGTTGTCTGGAACTGTGTAATGGACGAAAAGTGGTTCGAAAGCTAGTTAAATGTGAAGTAGTATAACCTCGGTCATGTATCCTATATATATAAATGATCATAAATAACAGAATCTAAATATATCTTTGCGTGTACGCAATAGGAATCTATTTAAAGTGCACATATATTAATCATAATTATATGAATCCATATACATATGTATAAACAAATCAGGTAGCCTCTAATCAATATGTTACCTTTTATCTTACCAATATCTGCAGTTATTTATGAGTTAGTATATGAATTATTACTAATCAGATATATAACATTTAGCATAAAAATCAACGAAT
>NC_061096.1:15030306-15037806 GCF_015104395.2 Macrobrachium nipponense
ACTATATGTCTTGTACCATACTTTTTCATACAGACTTTTAAGGAACTGTTGCCAATCATACAGTTTTTATACCTCTTCTCCAGTTCAAATGCACTGAATTTGAATTGAGTGACCCCAGTCAGTACCTGTAAGTGCAGGAACCCAGTGTTTATTCAGCGTTTTGAACACAAAGGTTTGACTTCCTGGGTAAGTAGTGCCTACCCCCAAAATCTCAAAAATGTATTGCTGTCGGATGAAAACGCTGGCTTAGGTATAAAAAGTGAACCCTAAAAACTGGAAAAAAAAAAATGTCTGCCAGCAGCTTCAAAATAGGGTTTCAAATTCCTGTTTATGGAGCTGTTCAGACGAATGGTTTTATCCAGTGCGGCAGAAACACACACTGCTATTTCATATATCTTCACCTACACTTACCTCACAGTCAGGGCAACAACTTCTTCAGGAAGAATGGATGATCTCATAACTGTTTTGTCATCTAATTCCTTCTTTCGAATTGCTCACAAGTTTTTTAAACGATGGAGCCGACATGAAAAACAATTGAACTTTTTTTTTTTATCACCTTTCTGGTCTGAACATAAAGTATATATAGAATGCTCCTTGAAGTATCCTGCCGCTGTTTAATGGGCGGGCCCACCAATTACGCTGCCTTTTCTTTTTGAACACCCTGTTCATTAAATACAATTAAGTCACTCTCTGCTAGATGTCCTCCATTTGAAGTAAGGTACAAGGTGAACTGAGCGGTATTTGCAAATCACGATTTCTTCGTTGCAGGCGAGCTGCACGGGAATAAACCACTCTGAAGATTTGCCTTTTGACACCAAAAAGTGCAGCAATTTCCCCCTGCTGGTGAAAGTCACTCCTTTGAAGGGAGCCTTAGAGGGGGCGTGGTAATGAAACGGTTAAGAACCACTGCTTCAGATCACATCCCACTGAAAAATCAGCAAAAATTCATATTACACAATGACAGTCTGTCGTTTTGGTTGGGCAAAAAGGAACTAGCAGCATGAAGATGTCGAGTTGTTATGCGAAGTTCAAGTTCCCATTAGGGTTTAGTGCAAAACTTATTCATCCGTAACAAAGACATTGATTTCGAGACTGGTAAAAAAGGGAGGTACATTTACATAATGGTACAGTGCTGCTGTGAAACTTTAGTCGTAATTTAGCCAAAACATGGATGTACAATCGTCAAAGTCCCATCAAAGGAGTTTGCAAAAACCTGAGCTTCCATGACAAGATTTATCATTTCAGAAGACAGGTAAATGCAAATTTCATGCAAAAACACAGGTGCACAACCAGTCTCGTCCAATTAATTAAATATGCAAAAACTTACACTTCTGTAACAAGGTTTATCATTTCGGAGGGGACAGAGGAAAATGCAAATTTCATGCAAAAAAGTGGGTGCATAAACCAATCTAGTCATTAAGGAAGTATGCAAAAACTTAATACTTTCGTGGGAAGGTTTATACTTAAAATCTGGCACCAAAAAAAAGGCGGGGAGGGGGGGGGGTGTTTGGGGAGGAGCTGTTAGCTGCTCCTAAATAAAATTTTATGAGAAAAGTTGTCTACTTCTCCCGCTAAGGGTATTTAATTTGGAAGATTTTCATTTGACTTTGTTTAAGTAGTAGCATAACTACAGATAGTCATGCTGCATTATGCTTATGTAATACTACCAATAAAACATAACAAATTGAAGAGTTTAACTTTTAAGTATTTTACAGTTATTATACAAAATTAATAATAAAACTACAGGTTAAAGAAACCCTAACAAATAATTCGAATCGAAATGACTTGTACACAAGCTAACAAATAATTCGAATCGAAATGACTTGTACACAAGATAAGTGCAAAGTCTCAATGGCAACCATAAAGCCACAAAAGCATCGTCAATGTCTATTGCTTTGGGAGGCAGGGAGAGGTATCACAAAAATAAATAATCCTCCCCACCCAGGAAACAATATAGTTATGGCCAAAGTCTGTTACTTTCAGTTCAAGATGAAATGCACAACTGTGGAGTATGAATGATAAGCAAGAAGGCCATAAAATCATCGTGATCAACGTCTACTGCTTTGGGTGGTCCTGACAGTATGGAAAACAAATAATTAAATAAACACACTAATACTTACATAAAACTTATTCTACCCTACCCAAAAGGATTCGCAATCGTAGCGGTGACGGTCTATTACTTATAACCGACGCCGAGGGTTTGTGTTAGTTGCCACTAAAGGATTTTTTCAAGTCGTAAAATGAAAAAAATAAACGGTAGAAACTCTGACTTCCGTTAAAAGGTCCCCTAAGCGATGCTGTGTGATATAACCGCCTGCACTCGTTTGTAAATAAAACAAATGTTTTGGTCTGTGGCGGATCAATGACCATTGAGTTTATTTACTTAAAATGTGTTTCTATGCAAAACTAATGTGATTGTCTGGGGTCAATGACATTTATCCAGTGACCCTAAGTTTATTTATATTTGGACATTTAAATGTGTTTGAATATTAAACCAATGTTTTTGCTGTTTTGTTGTTGTTGCTATTTGTATGGTGTTTTTACGTTGCATGGAACCAGTGGTTATTCGGCAACGGGACCAACGGCTTTACGTGACTTCCGAACCACGTCGAGAGTGAACTTCTATCACCAGAAATACACATCTTTCACACCTAAATGGAATGCCCGAGAATCGAACCTATGTTTTTGGTATGGGTCAATGATCCGTATCCAATCCAATGACCCAAAGTTCTATTTATATATGATCTTTTCAACGAGTTCTATAAAAAAAACGTTTTGGTCTGAGTCAACGACATCACAGAAGGGGGGAGGGGGGGCAATGCTTCTGCATAGCGCCAGATCAATGCCTCCTGAGGTTTGTTTAAATCATATGTGGCCAATATTCTACAAGTGACGTCATTCATTTCAACTGAGTAACCAATCAAGAAGCTCCACGTTCCACATCGTGACTGGCTGGATAATGTGATGACATTCATCGATATACAGTAACTAATTAGGAATGGCCAGTGTCATATGTTATTGACTGATACGACTGGAGTGGCTGCCTGCTTAATATGGAAATGCCGTAGCACACAAAATTATCTTCAATGTTCAATCCACAATTAGCGATCAGTGTGGTTTGGGAAAGTGGGAAGGAGAAGGACAGGGTACGTGCGGGTAGTTTATTTGGAAAATGGCTGATTTTTTCTTTAAACGAAACTTTATAATTAAAGGAAAATGTCGTTATGCAGCAGTCACAAAGATGCACGTTTTTTAGCGAGAATATTTGGTGCTGTAATATTTCTTCGCATACAATGAGTTTTGAAGTACACTTTACCTCCCTCATAAACAAAATAATAACGTATATTAACCGACTCTTAACAGATGGAACGATCAGTCGTTCAAACAAGCAGTTAACCCGTGAGTTAACCCATCATTGCGCACGAATTTTCATGATCGTATCCTACGAACTCGCGATATCGAAGCTGCAGTCAATACTGCTTCATTAAGGATGAGTATAATGTATCTCCCTTTTCAAAGTAAAGTGTAAGTTCAAATATCAGTATTATTTTCCATATAAATTCGTCAGCTACTATAACAACAGTAAATTATTTCACCCTTACAAATGGGCTGAACTGAACTGTTGATTGTTACTGACTGAACTGAACTGTTGATTGTTACTGACTGAACTGAACTACTGATTATAGTGGCATAATCAGATGATGCTGATAGTAGTGTAATTTTGTGTATTACAGAATAATAAATGCAACCGGCATAAAGAGTGTAAGGCACATTAAATGTGCAACATGAGTGTACGTAGACTTTGTGCATAATTATTTTGTGCAATTTATCTCCCAGTACTTAATGTGTAATAAACAAGTCAATTGGAGCTATTTAAACTACTAGTAAAGTCTTCCATAAAATTTGTTTTCCCGGTTTATCATTCATTAATAACAGCGAGTTCAATATATACACTGATATTGTACCTAAGGAATCAAACAATCTTTGTAAGCCATTATGTACTGATGTGTTCAACATAAAACTTGATATTTGTGAAAAACAAATTATAATAATAATTCAACATCATAAATTATTTATGAACATTTCAAGTTTTGTGGGATTTTGTGGGATTAAAAATAAGTCTAATTGGACTGCTTTACAATTTCCATCATTTTGGCGGTGCCCGTCATTTTCAAGGGGCTAGGAACCCCTGCAAACTATGACGAATGATAACCCAACTTTTGATATGACGTCTATATTGATTTGAATAACGCAGATTTTTAACCCTATGTAATCTCAATGGCCAAAACAATAAAATGAAACATTCTGACTGCTAACGCCATACTCTCAAAAAAAAAAAAAAAAAAAAAAAAAAACGACGAAACTACAACAGTGTATGGCTACTTCAACCGTTTTTGCAGGCCTACTTTTTTCCTCTCGTTTTTATTATAAAATTATTATGATAATCATAACACTGACTTAAGACAACCATCTGGTCGACATGCATTGCAAAAATGTTGTGCATCCCTAATCTATAAAATTAAACATATATCCCCATCATTGGAACCCAAACATTGAAATAACAACAACAACAACAACAACAACAACAACCCAAACATAATAATAATAATAATAATAATAATAATAATTAATAATAATAATAATAATAATACAGTGTGTTTGAACATATTTAGATGGTAAATGGTGAAAAATGTTAAGACATTTACGTATGATTTTCTCTTCTGGTCTACGCAGCACTGTAGCACCGAGGTGACACTTTTGAATTTTCGTATCTCATTCTTCCTCCAACTGTTTGAAATTTCGATGAGGTGTCTTCGAAGCTGAAAAGCTGATCAAAATCAAGGACAGAAAAGCAGCATGAATAATGACATAATTCGACAAAGACGACTGTATCAGAACTATGTCAGGAAAATGGTTGAGACTGGAAAAGAATTCTGTCATAGGGTTTAATCATTCGGGAACAAAGAATTAATGTAGACATTTAAAATAGGAAAATGTGAAGTTTTACAACCTGCGACAGTTACAAGTTTCCTTACAATTACTCTCTCTCTCTATCTGTGTGTGTGAATAAATAGACGATAATGTAGATAATGTATTACCATCGATACAAGGGAAATG
Organism: Macrobrachium nipponense; assembly: GCF_015104395.2. Lineage (NCBI taxonomy): Eukaryota > Metazoa > Arthropoda > Malacostraca > Decapoda > Palaemonidae > Macrobrachium > Macrobrachium nipponense. The sequence continues at coordinate 15,035,425 of NC_061096.1, forward strand.
TAACGAGAGAGAGAGAGAGAGAGAGAGAGAGAGATGGAATGGCCTACAGGCAGGATGTGATACAGGGCTGCTGACGGGAGAGAGAACAATATAGGGACGCTGGCAACCCTTTCCTTTCAACTCCAATCGGAATGGGAGGCCTTTGACGTCCCGGAACCTCTTTGATCTTTAGGCTCACTATGGCGGTGAGGACAACTTGGTTTTTCTTGACCCGGAGCTATTCCTGATCCAGGGCTTCCTTATAGCAAGGCGAAATAAGGAGACGACGGGGTAAAAGAATAGAGGACGCCCTCAGGACTCTCCAGGGATTGTGCCTTAATGACGTAATATGTGATGAGAAGTAACTGACCATCGCAAAAAAAAAAATAAATACAAAAAAAAAATAACAGAAAAAATGCAGAACTTTTTCAGCACAATCGAGTTTTCCGTATAGTATATAAAAAATTATATCTTAGTTTTACCAGACCACTGAGCTGATTAACACCTCTCCTAGGGTTGGCCCGGAGGTTTAGATATTTTTACGTGGCTAGGAACCAATTGGTTGCCTAGCAACGGGACCTACAGTTTATTGTGGAATCTGAACCACATTATATCAAGAAATGAATTTCTATCACCAGAAATAAATTCCTCTGATTTCGCGTTGGCAGAGTCGCGAATCGAACTTCGGACCACCGGATTGGCAGGCGAGCGCGAAAACCACTCGTCCAACGACGAACAACGTACAGTATATAATGCTGTATGAAACTCTCAGCCACGGCCCATGAAATTTTCTCCCATAACCTGGTGGTGGCCTGTGTTGTGCCATCAGCACGATCATGGGGCACTTAACCTTAAAATAAAAACTACTGAGGCTAGAGGGCTGAAATTTGGGATGTCTGATGATAGGAATATGGATGCTCAATATACCAATTTGCAGCCCTCTAGCATCAGTGAGGGCGACTGGGCAGACAAAACGCCATCTCAATAGTCTTCATTTACAGAAAACTAAAAAAAAGCGGCAGAAAAGTACCATAATGAAAATAAGTTATATTGACACCAGGTAATTTTATACATTGTTTAATAACAATATATGGCTAAAGATTAGATGATAAATTTGCAAAACGTTTAAATTAAGCGGCCTAACATAATTTTTGGCTTCCTAATCCTACAATTAGTATAAAGAAATACACCTGTTTTCGTCGGCTAAATCAAGGGACAGAGATGGATGAACCATTAGAGATGATCTTTTACTTAGGAGCATAGTGTTCGTAACATGGCCATTTTGTTTCGAGATATAACGCAACAGTTAATTTTACAAAAAAAAATATATATAAAAAAAACACTATCCAACCTGACATCTGAAAATGATGGTTTCTATGTAATAATTAGCAACTCTTTTTTTATTGTCATGCCTTTAAATGTATACTGCACAGTCTGTTCGTAAATGCGTCAGTGCAAAAAATATACAAAAATAAATATGGCATCTTCCAATGTATGCAGGCTAAAAATTCTCCCTTTACTCACTATTTCGAATTATTTCCTAAATTTAAAAGAAGGTTTTTGGTGAAGGACACAACTCGCATAGTACTGAGCAAAAAGCAAATAACATACACATAACGCTGAAGAAAAGTGTTTATTCGTTGGTGACATTATAGTATCCAAGTAAATAGAAAAACTCCACTTCCTATTTTTATTGTTCCAAATAACACACATCCCCTCCCGTCAAGAGTATATATGAGTTACACCCTGTAACTACTATATCCTGGTGAACTTTCCTGCTTTTTCTAACTATGGTGTAAGTTAATTAGAAAAGAATTCTCTTACTACAAGCCTGACAAAATGAATTCCATTTCTCTCCACTATTATGTCAAAATTTCATAAAACACACATTATATATATAATGCAGTGTTAACATTTTTATATGTAAACTACGCGTACTACCAAATAATTTAAAATCTACTAGAATGATAAGCACATCTGCCAAAGCCAGGATTTGAATGTACGCATTTTGGCTTTGATACAATGGTATGCAAACGAATTATCCATTAAGCAATGCAGTTTTTGTTACTTTGGCTACAAGTAATTGAAGACCAGATTCTCGAAGTCAACGCTATAGTTTTAATATTGCCTTACACACGAATATTAGTTCCAATCTCTTTAACAATAACTATAACAAGTACATGGGGAAATTCCTCAATAAACAAATACCCATGAAACTTCGGTTGACTATTAATATATTATTATATATACTATCTATATATATATATATATATATATATATATATATATAGTATATATATATATATATAATATATATATATATATATATATATATCATGTGGTAGGGTGGCTGGGATAATGAAATGGGTGGGTCTAATTTGGACGTGGGCGTAGAGCACATAT
>NC_061096.1:15041194-15063694 GCF_015104395.2 Macrobrachium nipponense
CCTGAGAGGTCACTCTTCCATAATTAACAGCTTCAAACGGCAACAAATGCTTACAGCTGACATTGATCTGATTAATTCCTAGGTAGAGCGAATTAAATATTAAAGGACATTTGTAGCTTAATGCTATATATATATAAATATATATATATATATTGTATGCCACCAACCCTGAGAGGTCAATCTTCCATATTTAACAATCTCAAAGGGCAACAAATGCTTACAGCTTCCAATGATCTGACTGAGAGGATGGGGTACATATAAACAGAAAGAAGAATGTGAACCCTACTTGAGTAGTCTTATAATAAAATGCTTCAGAGGTAAGGATTTCAAATATACTAAGGTAAACAATTAAGAACTATAATTCTCAATAAGGGTAAAAGAGGAGTGAAATTTACAAAGAGCACTATCAGTTCCTGTGACACGTCACGATTCACGTTAATACCAGAAAGTAAACAACACACTAGTGCCGATTAGCAAGTAAACAGGAATACCACTAAATTTAGTACACAAAGCAATATGAACTCAATAAGCTTAAACTACTACAATGGACATTGGTAAAACACTACAGCGAGTGTTTATCACTGCGGCACTGCAGGTATGGCACTTCAGGGTCTTCCGGGCAGTTAGACTTGAGGTGGTTCTGCTATTTGGGATTGTGCAATATTATCAAAGTAAAAGTCACTTCAACTAGTTACTCCACTATGGGGGCGAAAGCAAATGTCAAGTAAGAAAACACACTATTACATGGGACAAGCCTAAAATGGATTTCATGGAATTTGGGAAAGGAGCTCTAGGAGTTTCACAACAAGGAAAGAATAAGGGCAAGGACAAAGAGGTGAATACTGCCAACCAACTGTGGTTTTCTTACCTTAAAGACTTGAGAACCTGAGGGACATCAGTCGGATGTAGTGCTTCACCATAGGGCAAACTAGATTCTTCCACTTAGTGCCCGGTCGGATGTAGTGCTTCACCATAGGGTGAACTAGATTCTTCCACTTGGAGCCAAGTTATATGACAGCAGGCAGTAGGAGCTCGACTCGTGATGGTAGAGGTGTGCTACTAGCCACATGGCACCCCAAGAGTGTGGATGGGCTACTGTCACTTCCTGGGACAAAGCAGGCCTCTCAAGGGCACTGCTAGAGCAGGCCGAGGTCTGGAACCTAGCAAGAAGGAAGGTCAAGGCAACAGCCTGACTCTCGGGTGGCACGGTGAGAGTGTGGACTTCTTGTATGATGAAAGACTGTAGGCAGAAGGAGACATGAGCGCTGGGTGTGTCCAGGAGAGCAGAGCACTGAGTGTGTCCAGGAGAGCAGAGTGCTGTTACGACCCAAAGTTGTGGTTGGTCATGAAGTTAGGACTGGATACCAACACGTTGCTAGACTTGAACCTTGGATCAGCCATCGTAGGTCCTCCTTAGTGTCTCGACTGGTAGTGCACTGTGAGGGTATGGACTTTGCAAGAAGTAATTATACCTTCCTGAAAGGAAAGTGATGGAGATTTTGGGATTTCCTTCCCCCCTCCCCTCAAACTGGGTTTGGTGTCGGTGGCATCATCTTAGCTGGTAGCTCCCCAGTGTGATTCTGATTTCCCATGGGAGTGATAGCGTCACAGCCTTTGTACTTTCATCTTGGAGAAACGGATCCTAAAAACAACAATTAACACAGTATCCAGTTTTGGCAGAAAGGGGGGGAGGGGGCAGGTTCACAAGTTCGAAGAAAGAGCAGGTAGCAGATGTCAAGGTTGACAGGACCATGCCTAATGAACTTCAGGCACAGGTGAGGAACTGACCGTAGGGTGGAGCCAGAACGATAGGCTGGGTCAGGGAAGGTGTGAACTCTTACATGACAATAGCTACTGCTGGAGAGGCATTGTTAACCCTTGAAGAAGTCCAGGGGGCGTTACTGAAAGCATTTGCAGCTGTGGATTGCGCCTTGGTTCCTTTGGGAAAGGTGTTTGTGACAGGTCATTAATCATCTAGGATTTAAGGGCCTCACACAGATGGGAAATACTTCTGAGGATTAGCTACTCCTGGAAGCTTTACAAATCTCACCCTTATGGTGTAGGAGGGCTGGACTTAACTTTATTTTGTGACCGCAGTTGTAATTAATATTATAAGGACCGAGTATACACCACTATCAGCTAATTATACTCGTGACAATATATGTTGAAAGAGATCCATACAAGAATCAGAAATTTGGGTAAGCCACTATATTTTGACTGATACACATCAGCCCTTATCTAAGCTGATAATGTAGTATAGTAAGCATTCCTGTATGTATCCCATCTTTGCTGGGTGTTTACTACAAGCCTGTAAATATCATAAAGACCTTGGACTCTAACAAAGGTGTCGTTATAAAATAAGTATATCTTAGTTTTACCAGACCACTGAGCTGATTAACAGCTCTCCTAGGGCTGGCCCGAAGGATTAGATTTTTTTATGTGACTAGGAACCAATTGATTACCTAGCAACGGGACCTACAGCTTATTGTGGGATCCGAACCACATTATATCGAGAAATGAATTTCTATCACCAGAAATAGATTCCTCTGGTTCTGCTTTGGCCGAGCCGAGAATCAAACTCGGACCACTGAATTAGTAGCCGAGAGCGAAATCCACTCGGCCAACGTGGAACTAGGTGTCGTTATGATAGCTACATTCTTTTGTACATGTTTTTACACTCAACCCCAATGGGCCTGTACTAAAATACACTGCAAAGGTGGATACAAACGAGGTTAATACCAACCACTCATAGTACAATAAGCTTTAGACAAAATAAGCCTTTATTCTATCAGCACATATCCAAAGATAAACATGTATTACATGTGAAAGTATGAAACATTTTATGAGATCCAACACTGCCGAGCAGATGAACGACATGTTAGAAAGGCCTTGATAAACAATGGCAGTTCTCCCGTTAGTCCTGATTGATGGATGGTTTTATGGATTCTGCATCTGCATGCTGTGTCATAAGCCTTTTCAAGGTCAAAGAATATAGTAACATGATGCTTTTTTGATGCAAACAATTCACATACAGATGACTCAAGACGAATTAAGACATCAGTAGTAGAATGCATCTTTCTAAATCCACACTGTGCAGGTGATAAAATGTTTTTTTTCTAATACCCAAACAATCCATACATTGACCGTCTTTTCAATAATCTTACAAAGACAAGATATCAAGGCAATTGGGTGTTAGCTTGCAGATAGAAATTTGTCCTTTCCCAGTTTTAAAAAGGCTAAAATTAGATATAGTTCCCAAACTGTGATGCTTCCAAATTCTGTTATGCTAATTAAGAAAAGCTTAGTGTTCTTACATACATGCTTTATCATTGCATAAGGAGCCTAATCAGGGCCTGGCTGTATCTGTACATGTTGACAAGGCAGAATCAAATTTTCTCTCTGTAAATGGAACATTGAAGGGTTCTTCTTTATTGGATGAAAAATCAAGTGGCTTTTGTTCTTCCACAGAACGATATTGGTATCCAGGAGAGGTTTCCGATTTCTGGTAAACTTTTTCAAAATGGTCTGCTAATTTGTTACTCACTTCCAATGCACGTGTGATGTATTGCCCACTAGCCTTTAAATACAGAAGGAAGGTTAGGAGCACATTTGCTGAAATTTCACTGACTTTTCTCCATACAGCTGAAGATGCAGTTCTTTTGTGTACTGAAGGAACGAAGGATGACCAGAATAGGCAATGGGCTGCTTTCAATGCATGCCAGAGCTGTTCTCTACACATTTTGTATACATATTACAATGTTATGTTCTGTTCGATTTCGTCCACATCTACTTAGAGCAGCGTAGCCCACTGAAGTAACTTGAGTTCAGGCATACACCAAGGAACTGACCATTCAGTGGTTTTAGGAATGGACTGCAATCAAGCAGAGTGAAGAGTATCATAAAGTAAATCAATGGCATCATCAACACTGCTAACTCATCAGTGTCACTTTCAAGTTTACTTAATTCCCTGAACTCATTCCAATCTGCTATATCCAAGGACCAGGGAGGAGAACTATGCTCTGTTGGACTACATACTGCTTTTAATGATTATTGGTGCATGGTCACTGGTATGCCAGTTATCCAATGTTCCCCAGTGAAATTCAATAAAGCAGTCATAACTAGCAATGGATAGGTTAATACATGACAAAGTGCCTCTTGTATGTATATGAAAGTGAGTAGGCTCACCTATATCTTTGTTTTCAACTAGTGATGCTATGAGATTTCCTTTTGTATTAGCAAAAACATCACCCACAATAGATGTCTACTGTTCATGTCTCCTACTAAAAGAATCAGTTGAGGAAGTTGACTAATCACTGATTTTGATCGATTTATTAAAGATTATCTGGCGTTACAACTGCTAATGGTTATTGATGCCACTACAATGGAATATATAAAGCATATGTATGCATATCCAAACGAGCAAATACATTCATACGCACATAAATACACACACAAGATAGAATTATTAACATGAAATTTAAAAAAAAAATTAAACTCATCCAAATTAAATTAAATAAAATTAAGAAAGGAAAATCCCCATGATAAAAAAATTGATAATCGTAGAACATATATACTTACAAAATTAATAGTAAAAATTAAATTTTATTTAAAATACCAATGGCATTAATAAAATTAAAAAGGGAGCTTTCAGTAAAATCTGCCCATACAATCTTAGTAAGGGAAAAACCATCTTCAGTTCCCCTACAACTTGGAGGAAAGTACCTCTCTCTCTCATCTGAAAGACTGGCGCACTCAACTATCAGGTGTCTGACTGTCAATGGTACCAAGCAGTCATTACAATAAGACTGATGATCCCCACTCATCAGAAAGCCATGTGTCATTTTTGTATGGCCTATTCTAAGCCGACTGAGTATTACTTCCCTTTGCCTAGTCATTGATGAATGCTTCCAAGGAAAGATGGTGGTAGCTATTTCTTTCATTTTTTGGTTTTCTAGCTCCCATGCAAATTTCCAGGAATCAAGGAATGCTGATTTTATGACCAGATACATATCATTTGTAGGGAGTGCACACCTAGCTATATTACTTTGGTTGACAGCAGTTTTGGCAAGTGAGTCTGCACCATTTCCTGCCACACTGACATGTGCAGGGGACCAACAGAAAGATACTTTACTACCACTAATCTTAAGCAACTGAAGCCATTCTAAAATTTCAATAACGATAGGATGGAGTGAATTAAAATGACCAATAGCTTGTAAGACACTCAGTGAATCGCAACATATAACAGTGTTCTCCAGAATGACAAGCAATCTCTTTAAGGGCAGTTAGGATTGCATAAAACTCTGCTGTAAAAATGGATGCCTGATCTGGCAGACTTCCACTCTTATTAAAATTAGGAAATACAACTCCATACCCAATGCCTGCGTCAGACTTGGATCCATCTGTAAAAACTATGACTGAACCATCATGGTCCACCAAATGTTCTAAAAAGGAGATGCGCAGCATCTCAGCACTCACTTCTTCCTTGCTACCAGTGAAGAACCTGCAGTGCTCCACAGAAGGAAGCTTCCAAGGAGGTATAACAGAATACTTAAAAGGCCAGATTTTGACCTTTGGAATAGAATAATCTAAAATTTTTAAAACTCTGTATCCAAAAGGTTTTGGATAACGCGAATTACGTTCATAAAGGTTGAAATATTTATCATTAAAAACTGCTTTACAAGTTAAATGGATGGTTAAATGATTCGCTTTGCATGGACATAAAGTCGAGAATTTTATTTTCATTTTGAATACGTTCTTTATAGTAAGGTGAGCTTGGGTTTCTAGATGAAGCATTAGCAAAATGGTCAGCAAAAACCTCACTAACCTCCTCTGGATTCGCAACCATGTTTCCATTTACTAATAACACTGGTGGAGGTGTTGGTACATATTTGCCACTAATTTTTCTTATTTTATTCCAGACTTCAGGTAAAGGGGATTTCCAATTAATTTTTGAGATAAAATCTACCCATGACTGACGTTTGGCTTGTTTTACTTTGTATCGAAATCTGGCTCGTGCCTTCTTAAACAAGATTAAATAATAGGAACATTTATTTCTAGAATAGCGCGTAAAAGCTGCTCGCATTGCTTTACGAGCTATTTGACATTGAAGGTTCCACCAAGGAACTGGCTTTCTTTTAAATTTTCCAGTTGTACGAGGAATTGTCTTCTGGGCAGCATCAATAATTAGTTTACAAAGGAAATCCAGGGCATCATCCAGAGACTGGAAATCCTCAATATCCATTTCTAAAAATATTAGGGTTTTGAATATTGCCCAGTTGGCTTTATCCAGAATCCAAAGAGGTGATCTTGGTGTAGCAATTTCACCTACTACATTAATAAAGAATTGAAAATTATCACTTCCTAATCCTTCACTCATTGGACTCCAAGAGAAGTCAAGATAACAATCAGGACTGCATACTGATAAATCTATCACAGAAAAGGTCCCAGCTTGAATATGAAAATGTGTTGGTTCTCCAGAATTAAGGATTGCAAGCTCTTGGTCTTCAATAAAATTATAAATATTGTTTCCTCTAGGATTGGAAATTACATCACCCCACAGGGGGTGTCTTCCATTAAAATCACATATAATAAGAAAGGGCCTTGGAAGCTGATTTATTAATCCCTCTAATTCTAGAGTCAAATTATGATATAATCTATTTCGAGGTGAAAACAGTAAACATATGGTATATTTCTTATTCAGAAAAGTCTGAACAGCAACCACTTGTAAGTCTGTTTGCAGTGGATATTTTTTGTGAGCTGTATCTCGCCTAATTAACATAGCAATTCCACCATGAATCCATACTTGATCATCATAACCCAAATGATAAAAAATGTATTCTTTAAGACATATAATTTTTTGTCCAAGCATCATTCTCTTGCAGGGCAATGCATATTGGTAAGTTTTCTTTAATTAGAATTTGTAGAGATTCATATTTGGCTTGCATCCCCTGACAGTTCCACTGCAAAATTGGAAGCCTACGATCCATTACTATTGATAATTAATTATTATCTTTTACACGTTTTAACCTGGGGATACTGCTCTGGATAACGATGGATTTCTGAGAGGAGAGTTCATTACTTTCATTTTCACTTTTATCTTTTCTTTTTTTGGATATTCTCTCTCTTTTCCTGTGATCTGATTTGGGCAGAGTTCCATTGGATGTAGTCAACTGTATTCCTTTAGGTATCTCTTCTGTACATGATTTAAGAACCTGTGGTTTTGGTTGCTGGAGTGATGTGCCATTTTGATTACTTAAAGAACATCCCGCTTTACGTTTATCATCACCATGCTCCTCTCCATGTGGCATTGTCTCAGCCTGGTTTGGCTTTGTGACAGCAGCGGATGGTTGCTGTTGCCCGGTATGAGTAGCTGGCACTTGTGCACTGAACTGTGGCTTCTTAATTACTGATGAAAATGTAACTCCCGGTCTTATTTGAAGTTCTAGTACCTTCTTTCTGGCGTCTTTAAACGAAACCTTAACTGTTTGCACCTCCTTCTCTAAAATAAATTTCACACATCTTTTTGAGGATGCAGGATGATTTTCTCCACAATTAACACAAGACAGTGGCTCATTGCATAGTCCATATGCTTTTTTGCCATAATTACAACATAAAGCAGGTTCTTCATCTATTTTCTTTCTACATTTCTGGATCAGATGACCAAACATCTAGCAGTGGTAGCATCTCAAAAGGTGATGGTATGTATGGCTTCACTTTGAAGTTCAACCAGCCTGCCTTGATAGTATTAGGTAACCCTTAAACGCCGATTGGACGTATTATAAGTCGCCATAAATTGTATGTTGGGTGCCGATTGGACGTATGGTACGTCGATATAAAAAGTTTTTTTTTAAATTCACGGAAAAATACTTATAGGCCTACCAGGCGAAAACTTTTGAATCACGCGCCTTGGGGGATGCTTGGAGCTCACGGATCAAGGCGTTGTTTTGTTTGCAATCGTTACCCAGGTGCGCAAGCGCGAATTTCTTTCTTCTCGCACTAAAAAACATCAGCGACACATCTCGGAAATTATTTCGTCACTTTGACATAATTTTTTCACCATTTTATATTAGCCGTTACATGGAGTATTATATATATGAAAATGTGCGCAATTCCATGTAGAATACAACTAAAAACAACTCATGGTTGTAGCTTTCATCAGTTTTGAAATATTTTTATATAAATAACAATATGTGCCAAAATTTCAACCTTCGGTCAAATTTGACTCTACCAAAATGGTCGAAAAACGCAATTGTAAGCTAAAACTCTTATATTCTAGTAATATTCAATCATTTAACTTTATTTTGCAATAAATTGGAAGTCTCAAGCACAATATTTAGATTTATGGTGAATTTACGAAAAAACTTTTCCTTACATCGGCGCGGTAACTCTTCCGAAAAAATCAAAAAAATTTTTGTCCGATTGTCGTAATGTTTGCACCATTTTAAATTAGCCGTTACATAAAGTTTTATATATGGAAATGTACGCAATTTCATGTAGAATACAACAATAAACAACCCATGGTTGTAGCTTTTATCAGTTTTGAAATATTTTTATATAAATAACGATGTGCCAAAATTTCGACCTTTGGTCAACTTTGACTCTACCGAAATGGTCGAAAAACGCAATTGTAAGCTAAAACTCTTATATTCTAGTAATATGCAATCATTTAACTTTATTTTGCAACAAATTGGAAGTCTCTAGCAAAATATTTCTATTTATGGTGAATTTATAAAAAAAAATTTCCTTACGTCCGCGCAGTAACTCTTCCGAAAAAAATCAGAAATTTTTTTGTCCGATTGTCTGTTTGCACCATTTTAAATTAGCCGTCACATAGTTTTATATATGAAAATGTGAGCAATTTCATGTAAAATACAACAAAAAGTAATTGAAGGTTGTAGCTTTTCTCATTTTCGAAATATTTGCATATAAATCATGATAAATAGAAAAAAACCACGTTCAGTCAACTTTGACTCTACCGAAATAGTCGAAAAAGGCAATTGTAAGCTCTAACTCTTACAGTCTAGTAATATTCAGTCAGTTATTTATCTTCCTTTTGAAACAAATTCGAAGTCTCTAGCACAATATTTAGATTTATGGTGAATTAAAAAAAAAAAACTTTCCTTCCCTCCGCGCGCGGATTCTTTGCCGCAAATCTCCGAAATGCGTATGTCGCCTTCTCGTAATATTTGCTCCGTTTCATATTAGGTGTTTCATAGAGTTTTATATATGGAAATGTGCGCAATTTCATGTAAAATACAACAAAAAATAATTGAAGGTTGTAGCTTTTCTCATTGTTGAAATATTTGCATATAAAAAAATATTTAAAAAATTCGACATTTGGTCAACTTTAACTCATCCGAAATGGTCGAAAACTGCAATTGTAAGCTAAAACTCTTACAGTCTAGTAATATTCAATCATTTATCTTAATTTTGAAACAAATTGGAAGTCTCTAGAACAAAATTTCGATTTATGGTGAATTTTTTAAAAAAACATTTTTTTACGTCCGCGCGTTACGAATTCATGCATCATTTTGTGATATTTTCTCTGTGTTGCTTTGATCATTTTACAATGTGTTTTATACCAAAATGATCGCAATTTAGTGTACAATACAACGAAAGAAAAATTAACTCGTTAGCTTTAACCGTTTTGCTCACAGCGCGATTTGAATACAATTATATATGAAATTTTGTTTTCGCAGTATCATATATCGCATTATTTATATATGATAATGATATTTTTTTCATGTCTGATGGTTGCATACTAAACTTCAGGCAATGACAAAAAAAGGAGCCAAAAATGAACTCTCAACCTTGAAAACTAAGCGCGCTGTGATTTTTTGAAAAAAAATATTTTTTTCGCTTCAGCGCTCACTCCAAGATCCCCCCAGCATACGGAGACGATTTTTATTACACCCCTTCGGCGTTAAAGGGGTAATTTAAAGGTATTAAAAGTGAGGATTAGCATTGCCAGGGGAACAATCTGATCCCCACCTTCTTTCTCATTCTGACCACCTTTGCCACATTCTGTTCCTTTAATTCCTGCTTAATTTCTTCGGTGTCTAATTAAGAACAGTTCGGGAGCATATATAACTCCTTGACTTTGGTTATGAATAGGATGAGGGAAACACATAACTTTTTGTCCTACTAAGGTATTCATCTTAAGCAATTTTTCACTTTGTTCAGGTGAGGAGACTTCGACTAATAGGGTCCCATCATCTTGTGGACAAATTTTTGGTACACAGTTACATGCATTATTAATTTCTCTGCTTGTACTTTAAATACACTGATATTCTGCAATACATCATCTTCGAGCCTAAGAACTATAAAGTTATCGTATGAAACTAATTCATACATACCAGGAAGAATCTCCATTTTTCCTTTCTTATTACCCTGAATATTTAAGTTCCTTAAATTAAATTTTGCATTTTTTTTCTTTCCAAAACAGGAGAAGAAAAAGGTTCCATCGTAATGATGTTCGAACCTGAATTATCCATTGCCAAGTCCATTTCCAGCCAGGGTCAGACGATAAAAGAGGGGTGTCATGTAAGTGTAAATAATTGTTTTTATTTTCAGATCAACCTTGGACGAGTGTAATATTTTCTTTATTTTTATGTTTAAGTATTAAGGTACATAGTTCGTTGTGCATTACTTTGAATATTGTGATAGCGATGCTGTTGCTTCTTCCTCTAGTAGATAGTTATCAAACCACCCTATTAACGCTTTGTTATTGTTTTACTTTCATTGGAGAGTGAGTGACGGTGCGAGTGTTGCGCTGGAAAAGTATGTCGCCTTCCCAGAACAGTTCGGGCCGTATCGTCATCCCAGAAGGACTAGTGCAGCAGCCACCTTGGAATATTTTTTGTTGGAGGATTTACTTCATAATATTCCTCGTTTGACCCGCCGGTGTATGAAGAGCCACCTGCGGCGGATTTACTGATCACGGCTTATATCTCTGCCTCGCAAGGACTTGTGTCACTTGCGACCTGCCCCCCTTGCTTTTTCCCCCGTCGGAGGAGTCCCCGGGTAGACAGGGCTGGCGCTGGATCCCAGCTCTGTAGGAGAGGCTTCTGCCGTGCCCCGGTGTACTGAGGGTCTTGGTGTTGCTCTGCACTCTGGGCTGTCGAGGCTCGTGAGGAGTTACGTAGGGAGGCTAACGCTAGGTAAGGTGTCGACCTTTGTATTTTCCTTCGGGAACGTCTGCTGCTTATCGGTCGGACCTAGTGTGCAGTAGCTCCCTTAATGTAGCAGACTGGTGGTCCCCAGCGACTCCGTGACAAAACTCCTCCTCCCAAAGGAATGAGTAAATTGGTTATTCCTTAACATAAGCGTATAGGATCTATATATATCCTTACTCATATTGATATTGTTATAATTTTTTTGATGGGTATACCTCGTTATGATTGATTTGTCGGTTGTGCGTAAATTTAGATTTATTAATTAGGTAGGTAATTTTAAGGTTTTCACTTTTATTGAACTCTTATTACTTCTTTCTAGCTTTCTTTAGTTTTAGGCTAGTGTATTCATTTTTGGGCCCGCTCTATTAGAGCTGTTTATTTGCTAATTACAGTGTTTTCTATTTATATTACTGGTTTAGGGTTTAGCTTTTTAGTTTTAGGGAAACTTGTGTTGAAGACATGTTAATCTGTCTTCTGGGCATATAATTGCCATATAGCTCTCTGGATACTGGGTTCATTTGTACTTGCACAAGGTTGATTTAGTATTAAGTTTTGTTTTATAATAAATATTGTTAGTTTCTTGGTGTTTGTTTTACCACATTCCCATTCAGTTGTTGCATTACTACTGCCTACGATCCCTAAATAACATCTTTAAAAGATTCTGCAGAACGGCCTCCTAGGGGTCGTAAAAAGGGGGTTTGGCCATATATACGAAAAGATATAATTCGTCTGGGTAATCCCCATACCCACCACGGAGCCACAATTAGAGGACGTGGACATCCCTTTGACAAAGGCCGCCCTAGGGGTATTACCTGGATATACACCTCACCCTCAGTGCTGTGCATCATGATGTCCGTCAAGATCACAACCCGGCACCGAAGGCAGGGTTTGACATGAAACTTTCCCCACACTCGACCACGTCGCGTACTCGAGTTCTACAAGTGAAGTGGCTTGCCATCCATCTTCACCTTCCATCAAAGCCAAAGTACAAGTCAAATCATATTCAGAACCAAGCCAAAAGTCATTAACATAAAATCCACACCTAAATAGGAGGAGGAGGTAGAAAAATAGAAATAATTTACAGCAAGAGGAAAAGTCTGACTAATTTTGTTTGACCAACAGCTGGGTCCAAAGGACCGGTGAGAAACCATACCAACCAGGCATCAGGGCCCAGCTGGTGGTCCCTAAGCCGCCTACCCACGCCAAGGGGTCAGCATCTAGGGGTAGTTGACTAATCATTACAGCAGACATCATCATTGGGAGGCAAGTAGAGAGAACAAACAGTATATTTTCTTATAAATTCTACTTGATCTGCTACTGCTTGGCCTTGAAGGGGAATTTGCGAATTTGAAGACATCTGAGGAATGTCATGGCAAATATAAACCAGGCTCCCTCCATACTTCCGACTTGAGGATTATAAAGAGTTTGGTATGCAGTGTATTCCCCTGGACAAGGAATATTAATATCCAACATAGTTTCCTGTAAACAAATAAAAACTGGAGAGAATTCATGAATGCATCTGCCACTTTTCATACTTAGCCTTCAGACCTTGACAGTTCCATTGCACAATGAAGAAAATGCTGGTTTTTTACTAGGACTCTTTGGAAGAAGTCCTCAATTCTGAATCTTTTTATTTTACTGCTACTTCCTGATGATTTTTTAAATGATAGTAGAGATATTTTTGGCTATACACTCTTTATAACATTATGTAGCTTTAGCTTTAAATCCCAGAAAACAACGAAAGGTGAAAAGAGCTCAGAATTAGACAGTGCACTCAAAATGTGGTTTAAGCCCTGACGTAGCAAAGGTATAAGTATTTCTGGGGAGATGCTGCCAAAGCAAGCAAGAATTTTCCATAAAGAGCTGAATCTAACATATGAATGTGAATATTTGCAAGGTTGGTTACGGAAGTTTAAATGTGGATATGGCATTTCACTGCATAGGGTTAAGTGGTGAAAAACAATGCCGACACAGAAGCTGCACTAGTTTGTAGATGAATTTGCACAACCAGTTGCAACAAAATTTACTCCCTGAACAAGTGTACAATGCAGACAAAACTGCCGTTTTGGAGTCACATCTCATGCAAAACCCTTGCTCAAAATATTGAGACAGCTCCAGTTGGAGGTAAGGATTCCAAAGATAGGGTAACAGTTCTTGCCTGTTGCAATGCTGCAGGAATACATAGAACCAAGTTGATGATTATTGGTAAAAGTGTTAACCAAAGGGCCTTTAAAAGGGGTGAAAACTTTTCCACTTATTTACCGTGGATATAAGAAAGGATGTATATAAAAAGCAAAATTTTTCTTGAATGGTTTGAAAATCACTTTCTGTATGAAGCTTGAACACACTGTAACTTGGCTGACCTCGATCCAAAGTGTAAAATATTCTTGGTCATGGATAACTGTTTGGCATACCCCAAGCAGTTTTTCTGATAACAGATAATGTTCATGCTTTATACATCCCACCTAACTGTACCTCTTTGATTCATCCCTGTGACCGGGGCATGTTATGGTCATTGAAATCTAAATACAGATCTGAGTTTATGCACGGTTTCATTATTGCATCAAATAATGGGAAGCCACTTGAAGAATTGAAGGACTTTAACTTAAAGGATACGGTATGGTCACTAGCTTCTGCCTCGAATAAAGTCCAGAAAAGTACACTTCAAGGTGGCTGGTATAACCTACGGCCAAGCTTAATGCATTATTTTAGGATGATGAAGGTAAAAAGGCTGACTTCTGTGTATTTAGTTCCAAATGAAAGGCTTTGTTCAGAGAATTGGTTGAGTATGTTAGGAATAGGTCAAACCAAAATTATCTTGAAACAACAAGAGAGATTACAGAAGAAAGCATTGAGGACTGGATGAATTTTTATAATGAAGTGGTAAATGGAAATGGTAAAAAAAAAGGTGAAAAGGAGGGAGTGCATGAATTAAGTGAATATGAAAATGTATCTTAGCTGACAATAGAATTAATTGAAGGACTGGGGAAAAGGGATTTTATAACTGAACAAGAAAACATGTTTATTTATTTGATACAAACAAAATAAATTTGGGAGAAGCCTAAGTACCAAAAGCAAGCTACCCTGAAACAATGGTTGAATAAGATTTATTTCAGTGTAGAAAACCTATTTCTCTGCACTTCGTCTACCCCTGATGTTCAACCAGGTATATCTGCTGACCATGAATTCCCTGCAGACCTTGAAGTTCGATAAAGGTCTACTACAGTACAGTATGCATATATTTTTTAGTTTAAAGCTATTTTAGCCTTGTATTGCTTTACAAAATAAAAACCTTGTTTGGAAGCATTAATGATTTTTTTATTTCCCATTTCAAGCTTTGTTTACCTTACGTGTTTAGTGAATGCTAGTGTTCATTTTCCTCTACATATGACGTTGTGCTTTGTTTACTTTATTGATGGCAAAGAGTCAAATGCTCTGAGTGATGGCCAAATTTTTCCTTTATTTTTGTCATCTTGTTCCTTTACAATCAAAATAAATGGCAAAGAAACTATTAGCGATACTTATGAAGATAGTGAATTTGGGAGATGAAAGTCACCTATTATATTCTAGGACAAGTTATGTATGTACTGTCATTGACTTTCGGTTATGCTAACTTGGGAATGTAGGCTAAATGTGTTTATAAAGTACTGTATGAAGGAAGAGTCCAAAGATATAAAATATGTGAGGTTCCTAAGGTTCGACTGTAGTACAGTGAAATACTCAACTCTGACTCAGAAGAAAGCGTGGGAGAAGAAGAAATAAATGAGGAAGAGCCACTGGTTCATGAGATCCCTGTGTTGCCTGAGGATGAGCAAGGGCCCAAAATAAAAAAAGTAGTACCACCAGTACTGAGATCTATCCATGTCTGGAAGCCAAAGAAATGCAGCTGCATTTAAGTGCAAAGAGTTTGAGCCCAGAGACCAAGGAAGCTGTCTCTAATCAACGCAAGTCAAAGTGGTAGGCAGCTATAAGGGAGGAGCTGAAAAGACTGAAGGAATTAAACACTTGGAAGTTAATGACAATAACTCAAGGGATGACAGTCACTGGATCTACTTGGAAGTCCAAAATAAAGGCAGACCCCACTGGAAAACCCAAAACCCATCAAGTATAAGGCAAGGTTAGTAGCCCAAGGCTTCACTCAAAAACATGGCCTTGCTTATCACAACACGTACTCTCCAGTTATGAAGAGAAAAACCATCAGACTCATGCTGGCATTAGGAGTTGAGAAAGGATGGAATTGCAAGCAAGTACAAGAGGAAACCTACCTGGAGCAGCCTCAAGGTTTTGGAGATGAGGACAGGAGGATAAAAGTGTGTAGGTTGAACAAGTGTTTGTATGGGCTAAAACAATCAGGCCAAAAATGGTTAATAGAGGGTCAAAGGATTTCTCACCGACATGAGATTCAAGCCTTCCTATGGTGACCCCTGCTTGTTTCATACACCAAGCAAGAAGTTCTATGTATTTCTGTATTGAAGACTTAACTGTGTAGGGAGAGACTGCTAATGTCAAGTGGTTCAAGTTGATACTAAACATGGAAGCCAAAATTAGAGCTCAGAAAGATCCCAGTTCTATCTCTAAAGATTCAGAGCTTAGACAATACAGTAATACCTCGACATACGAGTGTCCTAACATATGAGAAATTTGAGATACGAGGAAAGTTTCGAGCAAATTTTTGCCCCGAGATACGAGGATACGAGACTGCTCCCAATACGGCTGCTAGGTGGCCAAGTGTGCAGGAGGCTGCTCACGAGGACAGCATCGCTCGCTCTTTCCCATTGGATCTCCGTCGCGGCGTAAAGTTATCTCCGAGCATCGCCAGTATTGTTTGCATTTTTTACGTGTTTTTTGTGTTAATCAGTGCAGAATTAAGTGAATAAGCAATGGGTCCAAAGCAAGAGAGTGCAAACATGGGTAGTGAAAAGAAAAAGCGTATGATGACAATCGAGATAATGCATGAAATAATCGAAAAACATGAGTGGTGTACGAGTGACTGAGCTGGCTCGCCAATATGAGAGGAGTACATCAACAATATGTACCATCCTCAAGCAGAAGGATGCTATAAAGAGCACCAAGCCTTCCAAAGGACTACCCATCCTTTCCATGCTGCGCAGTGATATTCATGACAAGATAGAGAGGCTTCTTTTCATATGGATAAAGGAGAAACAGTTGGTGGGAGATAGCGTGACCGAGCCGATCATCTGTGAAAAGGCCAGCGGAATCTACGATGACTTGAAAGGAAAGCAAGCAGCTGAGAGAGGGGAGACTTCAACGCAAGCGGAAACCTTCAAAGCCAGTCGTGGCTGGTTCGATAATTTCAAAAAACGGACTGAGATACACTCAGTTGTGAGGCATGGGGAAGTAGCAAGTTCTGACTTTAAAGCCGCAGCGGACTACATCAAAACCTTTGCCTCAGTTATCGCAGAACAAGGATACATCCCCCAACAAGTGTTCAACTGCGATGAAACTGGCCTTTTCTGGAAGAAGATGCCCAGGAGGACATTCATCACGGCAAAGGAGAAGAGACTACTGGGCCATAAACCCATGAAGGACCGGTTAACTCTAGCCTTGTGTGCCAATGCCAGCAGTGACTGTAAGGTCAAGCCACTGCTGGTGCACCACTTACAAAACCCACATGCTTTCAAGAGCCAATGGATCTTGAAAGAAAAACTGCAAGTGATGTGGCACACTAATGCTAAGGCTTGGGTTACGCGGCATTTCTTCACAGAATGGGTTAATCTGTGCTTTGGTCCGGCAGTCAAAAAATATTTGACGAAGAAAAGCCTGACAATGAAATGTCTCCTGGTCCTCTGATTAATGCAAAAAACATGTAAAAAAATGCAAACACTACGGCCAATGGTCTTAGATAACTTTACGCCGCGACGGAGATCCGATGAGAAAGAGCGAGCGATGCTGTCCTCGTGAGCAGCCTCTTGCACACTCAGCCACCTAGCGGCCGCATCAGGAACCATCTCGTATCCTCGTATCTCAAATTTGTCTCGTATCTCGGGGCAAAAATTTGCTTGAAACTTTCCGCGTATCTCAAATTTCTCGTATGTTGGGACACTCGTATGTCTGAGGTATACTAATATATATATATATATATATATATATTATATATATATATATATATATATATATATATATAAAATTTCTCATATGTTGGGGACACTCGTATGTCGAGGTATATTGTTATTTTACTGTATGTATGTATGTATGTATTTATATATAATATATATATATATATAATATATATATATATATATATATTATATATATAGTGGTACCTCGAGATACGAAATTTATCCGTTCCGAGACGGCCTTCGTATTATGAGTTTTTCGTAACTTGGAACACTTTTACATGCAAAATGGCTAATCCGTTCCAAGCCCTCCAAAAACACCCAGTAAATTATAATTTCCAGGCCTAAAACACATGTTCTAGGGTTACGACGGAAGAAAATATGACTCCAAAAAAGGCAAAATACTGTACATACTTGAGTAATATTCAAATGCATGTAATGTTCAACCCATTTTTACTGCATATATTAGGACTTTAGCATATGTCCCTTAGCAATATGCCTAGCCTATGTTAGCGGTTGTACTGTAGCCTAGTCTATGATTCTGACATCTAAACCTAAGAGCTAAAAGCTTAGAATATGCCAATAAAATGCATAAATAATCAGTGTGTACTCATTTCAAATAATTATTAATAATCATTAAACTATAATACACAAACAAACAAAAAACAAACCTTTCCGATCGATTGTTTACATCCAGCTCTTACCCGTCTTAGAGTATCGAACGACGCGCCAAGCAATCATTTTCCTAGCACACAGTAAGCCATAAATTGTCATTAGTATCTCTCTTCAACTAATGAAACCACCAAACAGTATAATAACCATTCATTTCTATTCTTTATTCTATCTTTACCTAATGAAGATACCGAGTTACCGACAGCTATAATGAAACATGCGTATACGTAACGTAATAATAAAACAGAAGAAGAATTCTAAAAAATACGTATTTGTTGGCAGTCTGATTTATTTTATATTTTATGATATCTAATTCACAATTCTTTTTATTAAATGTATTGCATGTATTCATTTCAAATAATTACTAAGTAACCATTAACTATAATAAACAAACAAAAAAAAGCTTCCAAACGTCTGTTTACATCCAGCACTTACGAGTATCGAACGATCGCCAAGCAATCACTTTTACACAGTAAGCCATAAATTTTCATTCTCTCTCTTCAACTACTGAAACTACCAAACAGTATAATAACCATTCATTTCTATTCTTTATTCTATCTTTGCCTAATGTTTTCTTTATTAAAGGTATTGCATGAATAAGTTTTTCAATTTACAGCAACCTTTTACCAATAGAATACTTAAAGCACAAGGGGTAGATGCTGACCAATAGGAGAGCAGGACCTTATGGGGTGACTAGCATCAGGAACCAATGGGAGAGCGGGAGGATGGTGGCGAGTTTACTCAGTTGGCGGCGCGGGAGTTTTAAAATTGTTCTCGGTGGTCCGGGCGAATCTCGGGACTTTACAGCAACAACCTTTCGTATCTTGAAAACTTTCCGTATGTAGAGCAGTAAAATTTTTCGCATTGGCTTTCGTAACTTGGATTTTTCGTAAGTTGAGCCTTTCGTATCTCGAGGTACTACTGTGTGTGTGTATATATATATATAGATATAGATATAGATATAGATACAGATATAGATATATAGATATATATATATATATATATATATAGATAGATAGATATAGATATAGATTAGATACAGATATAGATATATAGATATATATCAAGCTACAATGTCCTTTAATTTCTAATTCGCTCTACCTCAGAATTAATATATTTTCATATATGCTTAACCGAAGGTGAATTTTTTCTCGATAATAGACTTGCCTGGACCAGGGCTCGAACCCATGGATCCTTTCAAATCCAGGAACGTCAGTGAAGCTTTTATCTACTACACCACCGCAAGAGGTAGTAGGTAAAAGCTTCACTGACGTTCCTGGATTTGAAAGGATCCATGGGTTCGCGTCCTGGTCCAGGCAAGTCTATTATCGAAAAAAAAATTCCCCTTCGGTTTAAGCATATATGAAAATATAATAATTCCGAGGTGGAGCGAATTAGATATTAAAGGACATTGTAGCTCAATATATGTATATGAATAACGGAAATGTGATATTACTTTTGTATCTATATATATATATATATATATATATATATATATTAATATTAATATATATATATATATATATATATATATATATATATATATTATATATCTATATATATTGCTACTTTCAAAATGCATATATCCCCTCTTTGACTGTATAAATTGTTATGCATAAAATTGTGCAACATTTTTTCAGATTCCTAGCTAGCTTAGAATCAGGATGTTTAAAATGTGTGTTCAGATTTCGTATAACATAATGTAAAAAGAATATATAACGTAGTAAAGAAAAAGAGAGAGATTAACTTTGTCCATTCGAAACTAGGATTGTTTCCCTATTATGTCAACGCCTTGCAATAACAGACCTCAAGGTCTTTGCTGTGTTTTGGGATCTCTGTCATCACATCTGATAGTGACTTTCGCTCGACTTCTGTCTTGGTTGGGTCGTCTTTGTTGAGCAGAATGGTTTCATACATGCTCGTCTTTGTCAAAACCACGTGCAGATTTCACAGTTCGTCTGTAAAGTTGTATCACATTAGAAGCTTCTAGAAAGAATTGCATTATTTTTTGTGTCCCAATACGTTTTGTGTCATCTCCACTGTCCAGCTTTCGTAAAAAAAGAGATTTCATTCAAACTTAAATACTCAAAGCATTCACATCTCTCGCTCTCTCTCTCTCTCCTCTCTCTCTCTCTTTCTCTCTCTACCACGACATACTTGAGATTATATTAACGTTACGATTTCATACTTACTGAATGGTCACTCGTAACTTTTAGATTTCGGAATTGATATTTCTTAGAGTTTATTTAGTATTATTTAGTGTTTTCGTGGAATCTGAACAAACATTGTGTGTGTAACGGCGCCTGGTTTTGTGAAAGTGTGAAACAAGCTGCAGCAAAGAAAGAAAATTGGTATACCAAGAAGGTAAAGTGTGTTAGATCTTTATTAGTTGCAACTAATATCTAATGGTTATGATGGTTTGGTAAGAAACTAATAACTATTGGTTACTATGGTTTAGAGAACTGATAACTAATAGTTACAATGGATTGAGAGAAACTATTTATGTTTTTACACATTGCAAATTTGTGTGTTTTGTGTTCGTTTCCTTTGAAGGGATTTTTATGTTTTGTGCATTTATTCATTTTCTTATTGAAGTGTGTCTTTTTATTATATATTCTGTGTGATTAATACTTTTTGCAATTTTGGTATTTTCCGCATTTTTCTGTTTTCATTTGCATTCAGAATTTAATTAACGTAGCTATATTCATTTCGTAATCATTGCAATTTAATTGAATTTAACACTTGTGAATTCATTTGCACTTAGAATTCTTTTCAAGTTTTATTGCTGTTTAGCACTTGTGAATAAATTTCCAAATTTCAATTATTGCCTAACCCTTTTGAATTTTGATTGAATTAATTTTCTTGAATTTTGTGATAAATTAATATTGATTTAAATTTTACTTAATTGACTCAAGAATTAATTAAACTTGGTTTAGTTTTCAAGTAAGAGTAATTTTCCCTGATATTCTGAATTTCACTTATAAATTTTGAGTTTAATGATAAATTTTTGTATTTAAAATTTTTATAAGTGTTTTCTTTATTTTACACCAGTATTTAATTATATTTATGTTAGGTAGAAATAGAGTGGTAATTGATCTGTTTTCCTTCAATTAACTTGTAGTGACTTAGAACCAGGGAAGTACTTAGACTTTTGAAATCAGGGAAATACTTAGACTTTTAAAGTTGTTGATGGAGTGATGCCCTTTGATTAATTTAATTACTTGCAAGATTACCTCACACCTGTTTTGATGAACTTAGTCTGATTTTCTGCAATACTGGTAAGTTGTTTAGGGATCAATGTTGCCTTTAGCGTATTCAGTCGTTTAGTACCTGTGATGAGGGTTCAGGTGTCAGGCTGTTGTGAGGTAACAATTAATGAATGGTAAGTATAGTAACCAGATACTTGGCACTTTGTCACAATATATATACAAACATATATATATATATATAGATAAGATATATATATATATATGATATATATATAATATACTGATAAATGTATATGTATATATATATATATATATATATATATATAGATATATATATATATATATATATATATATATTATATTTAAATATATATAGATATATATATATATATATATATATATATATAATATATATATATATATATATATATATATATATATATATATATATTTTACATATATATATATAATATATATATATATATATGTATATATATATTTATATGTATATGATATATATATATATATATATATATATATATATATATATATATATATATATATATATATATGTATATGTATGTGTATATATATATATATATATATATACATATATATATATATATAAATATATATATATATATATATATATATACTACATATATATATATGTATATCCAAGGCGGGTCAGGGAAAGGCACTATCATATGCATTTTATTAAAATATATGCCGACGTTTCACAACTCCACATAGTTGCATTTTCTAGGCTGCAAACAAGCGAACATGGCAATCAATAAACTAATAAAAACAGAATTACATATAATTAAATTAAAACATTCAGAATGTAATTAATAAAACATTTACTTAAAGAACAAGCAAATGGCTGGTGACAACCAACCCAGAAGGAAGTTAAAAACACTACTGTACTCGTATAGAGTTACAACGAGAGAGAGAGAGAGAGAGAGAGGAAAAAAAAAAACAATAACAAACATACAGACAGAGAAAAACAGCTCAACAAGACCATCAGGCAATAAACAATTGTGTGGATGACGTTTGGGAGTTTAACGGTGGTACGGTCAATTTGATGATAATGGATTCCAGTATTGTTAAGTCGTGTTCTTTTTGTACCTGTCCTACTATTGAAAAATCTTTATTGTCTATATAGGTTTTACATATTTTTGAATGGTTTTTAATGTTGGATTGTTCAGGGCTAGACAATCTGCTTCCGGTTCTGAAGCTGACCCCTCTGTGAGCATCAATGCGCACTCGCAACAGCCTCTTTGTACATCCGATATAGATCCCCTGGACTACATCGGGGCACTTGTACTTATATATAACGTGGATGTAAACAAAGGACTGAGCTTGTCT
>NC_061096.1:15069583-15072083 GCF_015104395.2 Macrobrachium nipponense
CCTGAGAGGTCAGATGAGTGTTTTGATCACTTTGAGAAAGTGGCTTCAGGTATGGGATGGCCAGAAGAGAAATAAGTCAGTTTTGCTACAAAGTGTCTTAACTGGAAAAGGGAGAAGTGCTTATCTAGCCTTAACAGATGATCAGTGTAAAGACTACAAGGTACTTAAACACAATGTGCTACAAGTTTACAGATGACCCCAGAGTACTACTATGAAAGATTCATAAATTTAAGAAAAGATGACGCTTATAAAGTGAGAAGGTGTTTTAAACGTTGGGTAGAAGTTGCTAAAGTTAAAACTTTTGATGAGTTAGAAGAATTACTTGTTCTTGAACAGTATCTTAAGGGAATTCCTGAACATATAAGAGCCTATTTGAGAGAGAGGTGTGAAGAAACTTGACAAAGCTGCTACACTGAGTGAAGATTACAATATAATTAGGAGTAAACACAATTACAATGTCAAGTACCAGAGTCAACAACGCCCAGGTTTTAAGTCTTATCCAAGTAACAGGAACAAATTTAATAGGAAACCTACAAGTGATACCACCAAGAGTACACAAGGCAATACAACTCCGCGAGCTAATGTAAAATCCTCATCCAGTTTTTCAAGACAGTTAAAGAAACCTAATGTTGTCTGTTTTAAACTACGAAGAGCAGTGTGAGAAAGAATCAAACTCCAGAGAAGAATGAAACTAAACAAGCTGAATGTTTAGCAACCGGTGGAAATGTAACCTCAAGCAGTGAGTGGCTTAGAAGTGTGGAGGCTTTTAAGCCACATAACTATGAGGGTATGCTGTCAACTCAAGAAGGAAGTGTGCAGGTACCAGTCAAGATATTACGTGATACAGGGAGTAACCATAACGTGGTAGTACGTGGTTCTCACCCTCAGTTGGAGAAGTGTCTCACAAGAGATTCAGTTATTTTGAAGGGTATAGGAGGAGAGGAAGTAACTCCAATATGCCGCTTACACCTGTCATGTGAATTGGTGACAGGAAATGTTGATTTTGCTGTAAAGGACTCACTGGCTGTGGAGGGTGTACATGTTCCGTTGGGGAATGAAGTTGGAGGTGTGCCATTTATTCCTTGTCCTGTAGTGACAGACAAACCACTGAGGATTAGTCCTACAGTAGAGTTGGAGAAGAATAACCCCCACCTGTTTCCTAGTTGTGTAACTACCAGAAGTATGAAGAGGACTACAACTGCAAGTGAAGAAACTAAGGATTTACCCACCCAAGAAGGATCAAGTGAAGGATCTTTGTGCTTAGAAGAATTGTTCCAGGGAAGTGATGTTTCCCATAGTGCTGACCAAGAAGAGATTTTCCATGAAGAAGGAGACGACGATGACGAAGGAGAAGAACCTGATGTTCCTGAAGAGACTCTGAGTAGTCAAAGTGTTCCTGAAGATAGTAGTGAAACTACAGTAGCTTAGTTAGCGGATATTGAGAATTCAACCCTTGAAGTTGGTCAAGTGACAAGAGAGAAGCTAATGGACTTGCAGAAGAAGGATGCATCGTTAACTGATTTGTTCTTCAGAGTTGTTGAGCGAGAAGAGATGCAACAAACTCCTACCTGTTACTATCTGAAGGAAGGTTTGCTAATGAGGAAGTATAGACCTACAGATATACCAGGAGATGCTGTATGGGGCGAATATCATCAAATTTTGATTCCATATCCGTTGAGAAAGCAAGTGGTTGCAGTAGCTCATGAGTCTGGACATATGGGAATCAGGAAAACTGTGGAGAAGATCATGAAATATTTTTTCTGGCCTGGACTCCACAAAGATGTTAGCAGATTCGTCGTGAGTGTCATACCTGCCAGATAGCTGGAAAACCGAATGAAAACCATCAAGAAAGCCCCCCTACAACCTATAGAAGTTAGAGGAGAACCCTTTAGCAAAGTGATTATAGATATTGGACCACTGCCAAAGACAAAGAAAGGAAATGAGTATTTGTTAACATTAATGTCTCCTGTGACAAGATATCCAGAAGCAATCCCTGTTAGAAACATATCTGCCAAGATAGTTGCTGAAAAACTTGTGGAGTTTTCTCAAAGTTTAGTATATCAGAAATAGTACAAAGTGACAGAGGAACAAACTTTGACTTCAAAGTTTTATTCCAGGATGTGATGAATTTGTTAAGAGGTGAAACAACAGTTGTCCACTGCCTATCATCCAGAAACTCAAGGTGCCTTATAGAGGTTCCACCAGACATTGAAAAGCATGCTGACAATGTATTGTTTCTGAGTCAGGAAGAGAATAGGATGTTGGTTTACCATTAATGTTGTTTGAAGTGAGGAGTGCTTATCAAGAAAGTATGGGATGTTCACCTAATGAAATGATTTTTGGAAGATATGTGAGAGGACCGTTGAAGATTCTTGCAGAAAACTGGGAAGAAAACCAAGAGGAAAAGCCAAGGTGAATATGTAAAGAACTTAAGGAAAAGGTTGAAAGAGATTAGAAAATTCTCAGAAAACTTGAAAGTGAGTAAAGAGAAAAATGAAAA
>NC_061096.1:15082083-15116483 GCF_015104395.2 Macrobrachium nipponense
TGAATGAGCCTCCTTAAATGTCCCTTATAAAAAGAGCCAGTGCATTCTTCTAAAAGGGAAAATGTGGTCTTCTTTACTTTTTCATCCTCTCGTGACGAGAGAGAGGACGTGAAGCGTCCTATTCTCTCAAGCTTCTTTAGGGGGCGCGAGTCCTTCCGAGAACTCCAACCCCTGTGTGGGGAGACGCTCGGAGGACGAGAAGCAATCCTTCAAGATTCGTGCACGTGCACGATCTTTAGCAGCCTGGGAAGCGTCAACAGGTTCTGCCGAAGGGACGCCAGATCGGTGGGGAGCCCCCGTAACCCTCTTGCGGCTTTCGACATGCCCTCCCTCCTGAGTCATGGGAGTCCGACAGAGGTCCAGGCCTAGAGGCATTATGGGGCCGATCTGACGCCCCCCCCCCTCCACAACACAAGGGGCCACTACACTTCAACAACACTGATTGGAGAGCGAGCACTTTAGTCCAAGATTACTTGATGTAATCCTCTAGCAGACACTTTTCTAGGCCCGTAAGCCATACACAGGGTTAGGCAAAATAAAATCTACAGGAGGTTAGAAGGTTCATTATTTCTAACTTCTGTTTACTATGGAGGAAAACTCCTGATTTCTAACACGCTCTAAAAAAGCGTAAATGAATCCTCCTTCTTCCGTAATCAGTCACACATTACACTAATTACCTTATGCAAACAAAGAAAACATGTAAACGTCATATATACTAAGCGAGTGTCTACCGAAAGTTCCGGTAGCCTCACCTTACCGTGCAGACAACAAAGTCTGAAACTAGGCTAACTAGCTTCAGACATTCAAATGCAATGAAAAAATTTACGATAGCGTATGCCTAGCCACAAATCCAAGTTAATAATCGAAAGAATAAATAGGATACTTAAGTGTGGCTAATGAAGTTTTTCAAAATCCTAGGCGGAGGTCTGTAAACAGTTGTTTACCGACCGGCGAAAGAAAAAAATATGAATAGAAAATGAGAATAGTTCCTGATATCCGCCATCCCAGCGCGCGGAATGGGTACTACCACCTGGCCGCCCACTGCGTGTGCCGCGAATTTTTAAATTCTGTCGGACTTCAGAAAATACAGCTATATATATTATCTGTCAGGTAAGTTTCATGAACAAAATATGGAAAATACTATGCACATTTTCATGTAGAATACAACAAAAAATACTCATGATTGTAGCTTTTATCAGTTTTGAAAATATTTTTCATATAAATAACGATAAATGCCAAAATTTCAACCTTTGGTCAACTTTGACTCTACCGAAATGGTCGAAAAATGTAATTGTAAGCTAAAACTTTTATATTCAAGTAATATTCAATCATCTACCTTCATTTTGCAACAAATTCGAAGTCTCTAGCACAATATTTTGATTTATGGTGAATTTATGAAAAAAAAAAAAAAAAACAAAAAAAAAAAACATTTTCCTTACTTCCGGCGGCGGTAACTCTTCCGAAAAAATCATACGTGTGATTGTCGTAATGTTTGCACCATTTTAAATTAGCCGTTACATAAATTTTAGTTTTATATATGAAAATGTGTGCAATTTCATTTAGAATGCAACAAAAAGTGATTGAAGGTTGTAGCTTTCCTCATTTTCGAAATATTTGCATATAAATCACGATAAATAGAAAAAAAAAACATGTTTGGTCAACTTTAACTCATCCAAAATGGTTGAAAAACGCAACTGTAAGTTAAAACTCTTACAGTATAGTAATATTCAATCATTTGTCTTCATTTTGAAACAAATTGGAAGTCTCTAGAATAATATTAAGGTTTATGGTGAATTTTTGAAAAAAACATTTTTTTACATCCGCACATTACGAATTCGTGCATCATTTTGTGATAATATTTTCTCTGTATTGCTTTGATCGTTTTACAATGTGTTATATACCAAAATGATCGCAATTTAGTGTACAATACAACGAGAAAAAATTAAGTCGTTAGCTTTAACTATTTTGCTCACAGCACGATTTGAATACAATTATACATGAAATTTTGTTTTTGCGCTATTATATATCGCATTATTTATATATGATAATGAATATTTTTTCCATTTCTGATGGTTGCATACTAAACTTCAGGCAATGACAAAAAAAGGAGCCAAAAGTGAACTCTTAATCTTGAAAACTAAGCACGCTGTGATTTAAAAAAATATATAATTTTTCCGCTTCGGCGCTCACTCCGAGACCCCCTAGGCATATGGGAGACGATTTTTATTATAACCCTTAGGCGTTTAAGGGCTAACTAAGCTTTTAACTTTAGCTCTAGAACCACTTTTCTCTTTCTATCTCTCTCTAACTTGTTCGTGTAACTAGTCAAGATCTTCCAAGTTCTTTGATCCCAATTACTACATTCTCCACATGTTTGACCTGATGTACAAGTCTGTCCCCTACAACCTGTGCAAACTGAATGTGGCTCATTACAAGATTTAGCGATCCTAGTATTGCAGCCTTTACTGCAATACCTAATCCCAGATGTACTAGTGTCTGACATTATGTAGACCAATTCAAAACTAGTTAATTTTGGTGCAAAAATATTTAAAACTATTGAATTCCTAAAAAGCTAATCACCGAAAACAAAAGCTGCCAATATTTTAAGAGTACTTAACCAAATAACTCCAACAATGAGCGATGGTAAAGAATTCCAAAAATTCCACTGACTACTGAAACTGTGCTAACAGTACCAGCCGGTGGTTGGTTCCTCCACTCCCCCGCCTAGTGGGTGGGGGGTGGGGGTATCACCTGACCAAAACAAACTAGTGCTACCGCGAATTTCAAAAATTCTAGCTGCCGACAGTTTTAGAAACTATAGCTATGTAACTACTTGGTAAGTTGCATACATAAAAACTGCTGTTTAGTGGGTTTCAGGTTGTCACTGTTGGTAACACTGGAGCCAACTAATGCAAGTTAAACCATGGAACCCATCCAGCCAGAGCTGTGCGGCAGCTCGGTGCCGAAACCAAACTGGAAAAAGCAGTGAAGAGTAGTTGAAGGGACAGAACCTTGGTCCTGAGACACGCCATAGTTCCCCGGAAGAGGAGACAACCAATTGACACAGGGCAGTCCAGAGGGCGGGCTATGAACAAAGGCCAAGGCTCTGAAAACTTCTCTCTCACCGGGAAAAATTGAAAAGGTCGAAAACTGGGGGGTAGGGCAATCTTGGTCATAATCTGTACTTATGTCAAAAACCTAATAAAAGAATATATCAATTCCAGTATTATTATTTTTCTCCTGAACCACCCAAGGAGCAAAAGAAGCCAGAGCAGAATGAGAGAAATTAACCTAGGCTATCAGGTAGACATGAAGAAGGAGAGGCAACACTGGAAGACAAAAAGGGAAAAACTGAGTAAGGTTACTGGTGTGCCCTTATTATCTACATAAACTGTTGGCCTACAAACATCTTCCAATACTTCACAAAAATGTACATCCGCTCATAAAACACTCATAATTCCAACATACTCAAGAAAACAACACTCGAGTCTGGTAGCTAGTTTTAACATGGCTGCTAACATAGGCAACATTGTATCATCAAATAGTAACAATTGGTTTTCACAATCTCTTCCCTATACCGCCTAACTAATCTTTTGTCTCTGCTTGATATAGATGACATAAAGCAAAAACAGAGAATCACAATACTGTACAGGAGAAACTAGCCAGAAACCATAACAATAAAGTCTACGTATAGCCGATCATGACCGTGTGTTTAATACAATGGCATGAAGAAATATGACAGAACATAAACATTCCAGCTCATCTGGTGGGAAACAGATGATACAAAGTCAGTCCTAGTGAGTTAGCCAAGTGTATTTTGATTTTTTAAATGTCGATTGCATCAGCACGAAGAAAAAGCTAGCTTTAACAGTAGGTCAAATTCATTCCAAATAATATGTACTAAGAAGTATTTGGTGGAGGATGTACTTAATGCCTCATCTCGCTGAATAGTTAACTGATCTAGGTGGCAGTTTTTGTTAGAAAAAATCCACAGTACTCTCTGAGTATCAAACTTCTCAAATTGCCTCAGAAAAAATTTACAGCATCCATTATATTTTTTTACACTTTCAGACCTTTCCCCTATCTGTAAGCTTGCAACTTCCAGATCTATAGTTTTTAGACATTATATCTACACAAAATATCTTTCTTTAACTACTTATGGGAAATTTACCTTCTCTTTCAATTCCTGGAGGAACTCCTGACGGGCGTATTCTCTCCTTCTTATATGACGGTACACATGAAACTCGCCACTACCTGCACAGCACTTGATCCCATGACATTACGAACAAATTCAGCAGGATCTGAGAACTTCTTCTCTTTAGGTTTATCTGGGATGAAAGCTAGCTTTTCCTGTGAAATTAAATCATAAAATTACTAAACTGACTCAATTTACATTACAATACGTATAGACAGCCAAAGCTATTAAACACAAACTTTGTAGTATACAAACCAGAGCCTTTTACAAAAGATCCTTCAGCATGAGCTAGAGATGGTTACTGAACTTAGTTACAATGTTGTTTAACTGGTGATTGTGGGAAATGAGAGAGGGAATACCCCTCATTCACTACTGTAACCAAGCACTTTTCCTGTCAGCCCTAAGGACATGTGTAATATTCCTTCTTTCTTACTTGTTTATGTTTTATAAATCCTTTATTTATCATTTCTTGCTTTATTCATTGTTAGTTACTAGTCTCAGGAGGCTTAGCAAGACTCAGTGCAGGTTTCTTCATTAACTCATTGCTAAAAATATACATAAAATTACAAGTTAAGTATATGACTAGTACGAATCGAAGTGTGAGCCTTTCTTGAATCTTCTAACCCAAAACTATGAAGTTCTGGACCCCACACCACTTCTGTTCTTGGCTTGGTTCCTTCTACTTCTCTGCTCTCTGCTTCTCCACTTGCCTTCTGGAAGGGTCTTCAAAGGAAACTGTCCCATCTACCATAGGTGGAGGATTGCTACTGTCCCACCTGGTAGTGGTCCTGGTTGAAGATTATCTACCTTATTGTGCCTTGGGTGTGATTAACTGACTTACGTAATCCCTCCTTCGTGGGTGGGACTACTGACGTCACTGGAAGTCTTCAAGTTCCGGCAAAAGTTAAAAGGTTAGGTCACAAGTGAAACAGGTAGACAGTTTTTAATGGCTGTGCTAAGATGAGGCTGGCCCTATGTTGTGACTAACATCTTACGACACTTCCAGATCGTTACTCTCGCTCTCTCTTTCTCTGTCTCGTTTCTCTATCACTTATTCTCTCTCTCTCTTTCTCTGTCTATCATTTGTCTATTAATGGTTCTCTCTCATTTCCTTTTCTCTCTTATATTTTACGCTATTCCTAACTGATTTTCTCCTAGCTATCATTACACAAAGAGGGGTGGCTGAGGTGGGAACTGGTTTGCATAAGCTAGAAAAAATTAAATTGAACTGTAATAAAAGGCTCTGGTTTGCATAAGCTAGAAAAAATGTTATTGTCATGATACAATAAAGTTTTATGCATACTTACCTGGCAGATATATACTTAGCTATAGACTCCGTCGTCCCCGATAGAAATTCGAATTTCGCGGCACACTCTACAGGTAGGTCAGGTGATCTACCGCCCCCCGCCGCTGGTGGCGGGAATAGGAATCATTCCCGTTTTTCTAAGACAGATTTTCTCTTCCACCTGTCTCCTGAGGGGAGGTCGGGTGGGGCCATACACCGTATATATCTGCCAGGTAAGTATGCATAAACTTATTGTATCATGACAATAACATTTTTATGCATTCAACTTACCTGTCAGATATATACTTAGCTGATTGGCACCTTTGGCGGAGGGTAAGAGACAGCTAATCTACTGAAATAGACAGGAAACAACATATGTTGTAGGTAATAAAATTAAAAACCTTGATTCCTACCTGTGTTAGCGAAAGACTTCATGGCTACTGCCTAGGAGCCCGTATCGCTTCAAGAGCCTCAGCGAGGTAGTGACCTCATGCTAAAGGAGTTCTTGATGGTCTGTTACAGGGGTCTTACCCACTTACGCTTCAGAACCTTAGGATCTTTGTCAATGGGGTCCTATCCACTTACATGACAAAACACCTTGCCTATTGCATGATCATAGAGCACGACACTAATCCCGATCACGCTGATCCTCATTGGGGTTAGTACTACGATTGAAAGGAGTCATCCCCGAACATCCTTTCAAGCAACCCACAACTCAACAACAATATCAAAACTAATTATTAAAATTATTAAAAAACAAATTTAAGGATCAGCGTCTGCTCCCTTTCCCAGCATAGTATCCGCTGATACATAAGGTCCAAGAGCGAAACATTATCGTATGTTATTCTAACATCCTTTAAATAGTGGGATGCAAATACTGAATTGCACCTCCAATAAGTTGCTACTAAAATGTTTCTCATGGACATATTCTTCGTAAAAGAAAGGGAAGTTGCCACAGCCCGGACTTCGTGAGCTTTCACCTCTCAGCAGCTTTAAAGAGTTCTCTTGGCAATTCCTATGAGCTTCGGTAATTACATTTCTGACAAAGAATGCCAGTGCGATTCTTTTGACATCGGTCTCTTGGGGTTTCTTACCGAACACCAAGACCTTGTCGACATCCCTGAAGCTGTGTCTTCTTTTCTAAATAAAATTTTAAGGTCCTGACTGGGCAAAGGGACCGATCCAACTCTCTTCCTACCAGAGAAGAGAGTCCCTTGACTTCAAAACTTCTAGGCCAAGGTTTAGAAGGGTTCTCATTCTTTGCTAGGAAAAGACCCTGGAAAGAAATGACAGCCGAGTCTTTTCTAAATCCCACCCGAGAGTCCAAAGCATGCAATTCACTGATCCTCTTAGCAGTTGCTAGAGCCAACAGGAATATGCATTTGCTAGTAAGATCTCTGAATGAGATTTTTATCTATAGGTTCGAACCTGTCCGACATCAAGAACTTTAGGACAACGTCCAGGTTCAACTCGGGGGAATCGACGATCTCAATTTCTTAGTCTCGAAAGACCTGATGAGATCATGAAGATCCTTATTATTCTCGAGATTCAGCCCTCTGTTTCTAAAAACGGCTGAGAGCATGCTCCTATATCCCTTGATAGTTGATACGGCCAATTTGGATTCTTCTCTTAAGAAGAGGAGAAAATCCGCGATTTCGGTTACAGAGGTATTGGAAGAGGACAGCTTCTTCGACCTACCCCATCTACGGAAAACTTCCCCACTTCGATTGGTAGACCCAGCAGGGTAGAGGCTCTGCGGGCTCTAGCAATTGAAGTTGCCACTTTCTTTGAAAAGCATCTCGCTCTGACCAGTCTTTCGATAGTCGAAAGGCAGTCAGGGAGAGACTTTGGATGTTTTTGTGGAACCTCTCGAAGTGGGGTTGTCTGAGCAGATCTGTTCCTGTCTGTAGAGATCTGGGGAAGTCCACCGTCCATTCCAGTACCTCTGTGAACCAGATTCGGGAAGGCCAAAAGGGAGCAATTAGAGTCATCTCATTCCTTCCGATGCCACAAATTTCCTACTACTTCCCCCAGCAATTTGAATGGGGGAAAGGCGTATGCATCTATGCCTGACCAATCCATGAGGAAGGCATCGATCGCTGTGGCTCTGGGATCTTCTTCTAGCGAGCAGAAGTTGTCTATTTTCCTGGAGAGGAACGTGGCAAACAGGTCGATCTGGGGTCTCCCCCAGAGTGACCATATTTGTCTGCAGACTCCTGAGTGGAGCATCCACTCTGTCGGGAGAACCTGGTTCTTTCTGCTCAACCTGTCTGCCCTTAGGTTTTTTACTCCTTGGACAAACCCTTGTACGCAGAATAATGCCCCATTCCTCTGTCCAGGTTAATAGAGCTCTCGCTATTTCGTTCAGAGAGAAAGAGTGAGTGCCCCCTTGATTCCGGATGTAAGCCAGAGCTGTGGTGTTGTCAGAATTGACTTGAACTACCACCCCTCTGACTTCCGCTTCGAAGTATTCCAGGGCTAGATGAATTGCCAGGAGTTCCTTCGCATTGATGTGCAGAGTAGTTTGTTGTCTGGTCCAAAATACCTGCTACTTCCTTCGGACCAGTGTTGCTCCCCAACCTGTTTCCGAGGCATCGGAAAACAACACTCGGTGAGGGTTCCGAATCAAGAGGGACACCCCTTCGTTCCTTGTTAATGGGGTTAACCACCACTTTAGGTCGGATTTTATCCCTGTTGGATGGGAAAAACGTCTGACAAGTCTCCTGGTTCTTTTGGACATCCACATACCTCTTTTAGATAAAATTGCAGAGGTCTGAGATTTAATCTTCCCAGGGAAATGAACTGCTCTAACGAGGAAAGGGTGCCCAGCAGACTGAGCCATTCCCTCGCCGAGGTCCGTTCTTTCCCTAAGAAGTTAGAGATCTTTTCTAAGCCTCGAGTAATTCTGTCTTGAGATGGAAACGCCCGAAAACCCCGAGAATCCATCTGTATCCCCAGATAGACTATGTTCTGTCTGGGGATCAATTGTGATTTCTCGAGGTTCACGAGCAGTCCCAGAGATTTTGTCAAGTTCAAAGTCTTCTCCAAGTCCTTCAAGCACTGAATTTCCGATTTTGCTCTTATTAGCCAATCGTCCAGATAAAGGGATATATTTATCCCTCTAGATGTAGCCATCTCGCAACATTCATCATTAGCCTCGTGAACACTTGAGGGGCCGTTGAAATTAAAGGCCGAAGCATAGGGCTCTGAATTGGTATACTTTCCCCTGCATCATGAATCGGAGATATTTCTTCGATGATGGATGCAGGGGACATGAAAGTATGCATCTTGTAGATCTAAGGAGACCATCCAATCTCCTGGACGAAGAGCCGCAAGAACCGATTTTGATGTTTCCATAGAGAACTTTGTGTTCTCCACAAATCGGTTCAATGCGCTCACATCCAGGACCGGTCTCCACCCTCCCGAGGATTTCGGAACCAGAAAAAGACGGTTGTAGAATCCTCGGGAATGCGGATCCGAACCACTTCGATGGCCTCCTTTTGCAACATCTGTTCTACCAGTTGCAATAATGCTTCTTTCTTGGCAGGGTCCCTGTATTGGGCTGACAGTTCCCTCGGTTCGTAGTCACGGGAGGTCTGTCTCGAAAGGGGATCATATACCCTTTGTTACCAGGACAAGGGACCAAATTTCTGCCTGTCTCCGAGCCCATTCTTCGGAAAATTTCCGAAGTCTGGCTCCTACCGGTGCTTGAAGGACTGTTGTCTCATTTCGCTCTCTTGACAGGTCTGAAGGAAGACCTACCTCTCTTCTGCACTCCTCTCTTCTTAAAAGAGGGTCTGGCGAGGTACTCCCTCGAAAGGGCTGTTGAGGAGCCCGAGTCTCTCTCTTAATAGGACCCGAAGGTCCTCGATTTCTTTTGCAGATTGGGCCAAGAGATCTTGTGTGGCCTTTTCTGTCAAAGAATGAGAAATATCTTTTACTAGATTTGAAGGAAACAATTGGTCGACAGAGGAGCATACAGAAGAGATGACCTCTGAGTAGGAGTAACTGCTTTCGTCAGAAAAGAGCTAAATAAGACTCTCTTCTTCAGAATACCAGTTCCAAACAGAGAGGCCACCTCTCCTGATCCATCCTGAACTGCCTTGTCCATACAGGAAAGGACACTATGAAGGACTTCTGGACTAAGAGATTCCTTCTCTTGTGTCTTTTTTTTTGGCCAACACCCCAAGGGACCAGTCTAAGAAGTTAAAAACTTTTAAGACAGTTAAACAATCCTTGAGGAGATGGTCCATCTCAGAAGTCCCCCATGTGATCTTTTGCTGATGACAAGGCTTGTCTCCTAGACGAATCCACCAGATTCGAAAAATCTGCTTCGGCAGTGGACGGGAGAGCTAGACCCCGTGGTTTGCCCGTCTCGTACCAAATTCCCTTCTTTCCTGATAGTCTGGAAGGAGGGCAGGTAAATTGGTTGGAATCCTTGGATTCCAACCAATTTCCTACGAATCGGAGAGCCTGTTCATGGAAATGGTTGGCTTCATTTTAATAAAAGATGATTGTTTCGGGACCTTCGTGCTTGTAAATAAGGACCTTGGAGAAGGAGGAGCAGTCGGGCTTAAAGAGTCCCCAAACTCTTGAAGTAAGAGGGCTGCCAGCGTCTTGTAATCTGACAAACCCGGAGCCGAGTGATCTTCAGAGTCCGAAATCTCTTCCAAATCCAATTCCGAAGAGGATTGTTTATTTCCAGCAGGAGACTGGCCTCTTGCAACATCCACCCCACTCTCGCAAGAACGACGACGCCTGTGCGATACTTGCATCCCTACGAGAGATAGGTTGATCCTGCAAAACGACCTTATCCTTCTCCTGGCAAGAGCGATGGCCGCTTGTGCGACACCTTTCTCCCCTGTCAGACGAAGGATGTCCTACTCCTATCGCTTTCTCCGGAACCACCTATGTCCTGACAAGGAATACGGCCGCTTGTGCGACAACTAGAGTCCTTGTCAGGTAAAGGTTTATCCTTCTGAAAGCCAAACAAATCTTCCTGGCTTAATTGTCTTTTGGAAGAAGTCCATTTCTTATTTGTCACTTGTGACTCATTGCGCCGGGTTGGCGCTCGTGATTCCTTGCGCCAAGCTGGCGCTTCTGGCGCATTTCGGCAGAGTGGCGCTTCTGGCGCATCTGGCGCTATCTGGCGCATTTCGGCAGGGTGGCGCTTCTGGCGCCTCTGGCGCATTTCGCCAGGCTGGCGCTTCTGGCGCATATGGCGCATCTGGCGCTTCTGGCTCTTCTGACTCGTATGGAGTCTCAAACGCATCTGGCGCATTGCGCCAGGTTGGCGTTTTTGGCGCATTCTTATTACTCCTCTGAGTATAAGCCGAAACTTCCGTTTCTTCTTTCCTTCCCTTCGTCTTCTTTATAGGAAGGAAAGAGTCCTTTTTCCCTGATTCAGGTGAGGGAATGTCTAGAGCGGAAGGAAACTCCGATTTCCGTTTAGGAACCAATCTCCTTTTCTTCTCTCACAGGTGATAGATCGGAGAAAAGTTCAGGGCTTGAATCCAAAGTTGGAGCCTTCCAACTTCTCTTTAAGGGGCGTGACAGTTTCATCAGAACTCCATCCCCTTACATTCGGTGAAGAATCTGACGAAGAAAAACACTTCTTTAGGATGCTTTTTCGATAGCGATCCTTGGCAGTTCGGGTCGTCACAGAATCTGCCGAAGGGACGCCTGATCGGTGGGGATTCTCCGTAACCTCCGTACGGCTTTCGACATTCCTTCTCCTCTGGGCCTGTGAGCTTGGAAGAGGTCTAGGCCTGGGAGCGAGACAGAGCGATCAGACGCACACTCCAATGCACTAGGGACACTTAATTC
This sequence comes from Macrobrachium nipponense, assembly GCF_015104395.2. Classification (NCBI taxonomy): domain Eukaryota; kingdom Metazoa; phylum Arthropoda; class Malacostraca; order Decapoda; family Palaemonidae; genus Macrobrachium; species Macrobrachium nipponense. Next base: position 15,093,390 of record NC_061096.1, read on the forward strand.
CAATATCACTGTGCTACCTTTCAACGTCAGCATTTGATTTCGTTCCCATCCTTTGTAGCGCAGCTTTAAGATCTGCAATTTCCGTTGCCGGATTTGCAGTCTTAGTACTAGAGGAAGAAGATAGAGGTTTAGGGTTAGGTGTTAATTTAACCCCTTCTTTACCGGTGGGTGAGCAGAATGTAAACATTGCGTTCGCTGCCGAACTGAATCTCTCGGTAGTGACTCCAGTTTGAGGGGTGCCGATCGTAAAAATATTTGCCAAAAATACACTAATCAAGACAGGCTAATGAAATTATCAGTATTATTAGCACTATAATAACGCATATCTCTGTTAGTTTCATCATCCTACAGGGAAAATAAATGATTTTATGAAAAAAAAATGTGAAACTCAGTGTCCCTTGTACAAGGGACACTGGTGGTCGGTGAGAAAACTACAGTCTTGAATAGAAATTCGGTCTTACAGAATGTTGGTATATCGCACCTGGAACATGCACATAAAAGTATTATCAAAATCTAGAAACAGTAAATAAGCACGTAATAACAAAAAAAAAAAAGAGCAAAAACTAAAGCGAAAAGCCCCGCCAATAAATATGGAAATCGCAAATTTATAGTATATCTTTCAAAATTGGTCGATGTCATTTTCTACGTTTTCTAAGATTAGTTTCATCAGAAAACAACTTAGGGGCATCAGGGGTATCTAAACTAATTTTTCAAGTTTCTTGTCCTCAGAAAAAATAGCTTTTTTTTTCGCTTTTTCTCTGGTTTGGTTTTTTATATATAAAGTTACTATAAGGCTTTATTTTACCTTCATTTATCTGGTGTTCATATCTTTTATTTGTAAAATGTAATAATTGAATAAATAAATAAATACAGTAAATGATGATGCAACTGGTTTTATACTTGGGTAGAAGTTATTACATGTTTACGTTTGTCTGGTTTTGTGATTTTTTGTTGAGACGCAGTCATCTGTCACCACACACTACTATTAAGCAGTAATAATATTTTTTTTTTTGGGGTTCATCATACGTCTGGCATGTGTCATACTGTTTATTTTGCTCCAAACTCTTCAAACTGAAATTACAGAATGATTGGAAGTCCTATCTGAAAAGAGGAGTTTTGGTGGTACTATGCGTACCACCTTTATGCACCCGGGTGCGGTGTAGTAGACTTGAATGGTGGTACCCACCTACCTCCAAACAAACTTTCGGTAATGAAGAGGTTAATAGGCTCGTTAGAGCGAGACTACTTACACTTCTGGAGGAAGCCTTCCTAGCCCTATCCATATCTAATTTCCTTAAATATGAATTTAAATTCTTCCATTCTTCCTCATTCATATTTACACATTCATCACAGGTGTTAGAAATTGAACATTCATTCCTTCTACACCCCTTACAAACTGTGTGAGGGTCTACCGAAGCTTTCGGTAGCCTCACCATGCATCCCTCATTTACACACTGTCTTCTAACCGTAAAGCTAGAATCCGACATCATGAGAAATATCCAAAAAACAGTCCACGAAAGAGTATGCCAAACCAAAGATCCAATACGTCACCAAAATAACCGGCTTAGAAGATCAATAGCGATGAAAAAACACGAAAATCAAATCAGGATAACAACAACAATGTTGCTGTCACGGCCGATAGATAAAATCTGTCTTAGAAAACGGGAATGATTCCTATTCCCGCCACCAGCGGCGGGGCGGTAGATCACCTGACCTACCTGTAGAGTGTGCCGCGAAATTCGAATTTCTATCGGGGACGACGGAGTCTATAGCTAAGTATATATCTGACAGGTAAGTTGAATGCATAAAAATGACAATTTGTCGAAAATTGCATTTTTCCTAACTATACAAACCTGAGGTCCTTTAACAATAGGAAGGTAACTAGCAGCAGCTGGGACGCTCGTAAGCTTCGAACAAGGGGAGAACGGTAGTTAACTGCTTGTCCGATCGTGCGCGCGCCCGAGAGGTGAAGAATCACTTTTGCTTTAGGCCCATGCAAAAAGTTGCAGAGTGAGGGGTGGCATGAGGTGGGACTATATGTAAAGGACCTCAGGTTTGTATAGTTAGGAAAAATGCAATTTTCGACAAATTGTCATTTGTTCCGATACGTAATACAAACCCTCGGTCCTTTAACAATAGGAAGACTCACTTCTTGGTGGGAGGAATCTGAGTCTTTTTGGTGAACAGACTGGTGTTCGTCCAACCCTGGAGTGCCTCCCTGGTCGTAAGAGCAAGGGAGGGATCCAAACCTCTGTCCGATTGATCGGGGTGTGCACCGCAGGATCAATGGTCAGACCTCTGGGCCAAGTAACTAAGCGAGATGGCAAAGGCGTATTCTCTTCGTACCAGCAAGCAAGAACTTGTTCCTGTTTGCAAGAGACAATCATAAAATGATGGGTTTGTCTCAAATTGGCATCCACTTCCTCCCCCTTGTTGGAGGAAAGTTGGTGGATATTTACTCCTATCCCTACTGAAAGGGATAGGATGGTGCTCTATTGAGTAGCTCACCTGGCATCCTCGTCCTTACCCAGCAGGGTGACGACCGTGTCCCTTCTACCCAGAGGTAGAGGGAAGAAAAAGATGGGAAGAGGAGCCAGTCACACTCTCATTCCTCATCCATTCTACGGTCACACCAGGACTCGATGCTGTTCAGCCTGCGAGGGTCTGGGGTTAACTACACAACGTGTTGAGCAAACCACCATGGTTCCCAAGGAAAAAGATCCAAGGAACTGTGGGCAATATCCTGAAGGTAGAAGGAGGGTGCATGCGGTCCGGTTGGACCAGGCGCCTGCCTTCATTACCTGCGCCACGGAGAAGTTCTTGCGGAACGCGAGATAGAATGATAAGAGGCGTCCACACTCATCCTGGGTGTCGAGTTTCTTCAGACAGCTCCGTCGCGCCTTCACAGGACAAAGCAGCATAGCCTTCGTATCGGAGGCGGTGAAGTCCATTAGGGAGGGTATTGTGAAGGACTCGAACCAATCGTCAGTTACCGAAGGGTTTCTGAGTCTTCGCTACGAAGATCGGTACAAAATCGAGCGTCACAAATCCCCATCCCTTTGTGCTTGACTTCTCAAGAGAAGTCATGCAGTTACCTAAGACGAAAAGAAGGGGATAGTCGTATGACCTATCCCTCTTCTCGACTTTGGTTATGTACAGTACTCATACTGACAAGCTATTAAGACGAAGTAATGATTGCTCTGGAACAACCGAACTAAGTCCACAGCATAGTTCGTAACTGACTCGGGCGCTCTGACAGCTGCCGACTGACTGGTTCGGAATCAGTAGAGGCAAGTTGTCCAAGCATCCGGGTAAGTCACGTGACCTTCGCCCTTTAAAGAGTTATGCTGAGAGACCAAACAAATAAAATATTTGTTAGTCACCGATGCCGGACGGCGCGGCGATGATTCTCTTAATGCATAAGCTCAAAAGGCGAAAGTCAATTGCCTTCAAAAGACCGAGGTCCCTGATGGCAAGAAAATCTCATAGACGTGAAATCTCAGCTTAAGGAGAAACAACACTGTGACGTTGAAGACGAAGGTAGGCAATGAATGCAACCTACGTCTTCCAGCTGAATCGAGAGAAGGAATCTCAAGATTCTAAACCTGTGCTTACAAACTGACTGAAAACGCTAAACCGCCATTTCATTGCTGTCCGGTGTGCAGTGAAAGCGGGCGTTCTTCAGTAATGAAACACAGGGGAGAGCCGCCTGAAGAACTGCTTCTCATGGGCTGAACGTTTGGAAGTAGAGCTGCAGGTGGGGGTGGAGTAGGCGATGTCTTTCAATACATCTGGCTAATCCGGCGGGTGAACAATGAACAATTGCACACCTCCGAATACAAGATATTTTGAGGACAAACTCAGATTCCGCAAAAATCATTCGCATTATCGAGATACGATGCAGCAAGAGACTATTACAGAATTCTGTTACCGTGCGGTAAACAGAAAGATGAGAGTCGAATAGATATCTCTGTTTAAAATTCTCGCAATACCGAAGACGATGAATACTAGCGTCACAGCAGTAGATGGTCATTCATGTATGGCGAGAATCCCCGTTAATCAGAGACTTAAGTCCGTGATTGTTGGGCAGAGATACGGTTGGTATTCAATCATCAAAGCAGGTGAGAAAGACATAACCAACCGTCCATCTCAAAGCGGCAGCTGGTACTGAAATGCCTCGGGCAATTCAATACGCAGTAGCTGTTGCTGACTCGTCATCCTGAGTTGCCAAGTAATCCTTTCCACGAAGGAATGCGTTCGGCTAGAACCACCGAGCATAAAAAGATATGCTCGAGCAATTATATTTATGCGAAACGAATTTCGGTAAATATAAAAGCTTAAATGGTGTTGTCACCATAAGTATATAAAATTGAAACTGGAAACTCCTGGGAGGTTGCAGGCAACCCGAGTTGCAGTTCAATTAGAATACTTTTCGTCTAAGTCGCAATCCGTAGAATAACCAGGATATGCGCCTACCCCTCGGACCATTCAACTGCTTAGCAGAATCATGTCGCGAGGTTAATATACGTAGTATATTTGTAGGATTCTGAACAACGATCTCCATCCTAAATTCTTTCCTTCAAGAAAACAAAATAAGGATTGGAGATCGACCACCTTCGGTCTCTATCAAAGAGAGTGAAGAAGTCTTCCTCGAAGGAAAGCTTCAATGGTGAACAGAATACTAAGACGATAGTTCAAGCCAAACTGGATATTCCCGTCCGTTCTTCTCTATTCCAGGTTGGTCGCCTATTGTGAGATAGTCTTCTTTCAGCAGCAGTCTTCTTCCTAATGCTAGAAATTCCAGGAATTCGAGCATAGGCGAGGTTCCCGATTATCGTGTAACATATCGGGGATTCTCGTCTCGCTCACTTTGGACCGTGGTCTCGCCTAAGGTTGTTTGGAGATCGTAAGAAAACTCTAACACTCTGAATGCGCTAGAAATTCCGTAGAATTCTAAGCAGTCTGCGAAACCCCCACCGAATTCGTCAAACGATATCGGCTGGTGGTCCTCTCGATTCCCGTAGAAATCGGGGGAGAATGGGGCAGGATCCCTCCTCAACGACCGGGGCTTACGTCAGGTAGGACCCGAAGGTCCCCCGGTAGCGCAGTCCCCAACGTGGAATCCTACAGAGAAATCTCTGTAGGATCCCTCCCCTTTCCCTCGTAGCCGTAAGGAGAGAGGGAATGGGGGAGGAATTGGATACTCGCTCGCCTTCCCAGTGGAACTAGCAGTTGGAGAAGAGTAGGAGCAGCCATCGGCCTCTCAGAGTCTGGGAAAACGTATCGTCAGGAGAAAACGTTTTCCCGAGGAGGGTTACGAACTCTCACTGTAGGTAAGGGTCTGCCGCCACTGTGAACGTCGTCTGGGTGGGGCTGATCGACACCTGACAGGAGAGAGCCGATACCGTCCTCCGACTCATTCCAGTCCTCGTCGAGGTCGAAACCTCTCAGGAGGACCGAAGGAGTATTTAAATACGGTGTCCGAAGACACGTAGAAACGCCGCTGTCGCAGTAGAGGAGGTGGAAGTAGCTTGATTGACCGGCCCAGAACTGAGAGAGCCTTCTTGTCCGGAGACGAGAGACTCTGGTTCAAGACAGAATCGGCAAGCTCCGATCGCGGCGGCAAACACCACCGTCGGTTTGGGTTCCCTCTCGGGCCCAAAACGACTCGAGCAGAGACATGGGCTCTGCTGGTGGGAGCGGCGATCCTTCCCCCAGGTCGTTGTGCTGACGAATCGTGCAATAACCTGGGCAAAGTTACTCTGAATCTCGGAAGTTACAGCGTCTTGAGGAGGTAGGGACCATCCAGTCCCTCCAACGAGCAGCTCCCAAGACCCTCCTCCTTCAGAAGAAGGACCAGCAACAGATCCCTGACGGTTGCCTCCAATCACTTGCGCGTACGTCCTGGCTGGTCCTAAGACCATACCTGGCACGTGCGGCGTCGTGACGGGATCGTGAGCGGCGCATCTCTCACGATCACTCCTATATACCTCGCTCTCCTGGCGTATGCCGAGAAGTTGAAGTATCGGAGAGACAGAACTGACGCTACCCCCTCCCCCCCCTGACGGTCGCCTCCAATCACTTGCGCGTACGTCCTGGTTGGTCCTAAGACCATACGTGGCAGTGCGGCGTCGTGACGGGGATCGATGAGCGGCGCACCTCTCACGATCACTCCATAGCTACCTCGCTCTTCCCGGTGTAGCCCGAGGAAGTGAGGTAGAGAGACAGATGACGCTCCCCCCCCCAGCTCGATGCGCAGGACCAGCGTACGTGGGGGGCTGCAGCCGATCACCAACCCCGCGGTGGGGATCGATCTGCAGGCCTGGCCGTGCCGCTCACCTGTGGCGAGCGGCTCGACTGAGCACGTCGACCCCGGTCCCGTGCGTCAGAACGAGCTGCTGCTGGTCATCGTATCCGCCCGGTCCTGTGGGAGCGGCGGTCAGGTGACCTGCAGAGCTCACTTTCGCGGTGAGACCGGTGAGCGTCCCTCGCGGCACGTCAAAAAACGCTGGTACCAGCCGAGGCTGGTTACCGTCGGTCGAGGGGACTTGGGGGACCTCTTCCCAGCCTCAACCCGTGGCCGGTCAGAGACCGTCACGTCCACCCGAGGTGGGGACCGGCTGGTCGCTACGAGAGCGGCCGCTGGCCTGGCGAGAGTCACCTGAGCGGGCTCTCGACAGTCTTCTGCTCCGTGCCTCGGTCATGACGCTGAGCGAAATCAGGCGTCTTAACTTTGGCTGCACGGTCACCCGAAGGAGACCGTACACTCGGAACTTCTCGCGGACGAGAAACCGAGCCGGTACCTGGCTTAGCAGCAGAGCTGCCAAGACCAAGGCGAGGGTGTACAGCGTAGCCAGCACACCCTTGGTCCCGTCTTCTTCTTCTTCTCAGAAGGGGAGACGGGCCCCGTTCCCGAAGGAACAGGAGGACCAGCAGAAGAACCCCCCCGTCACACCGGAGTGTGACGAGCCCTTCGAAGTTCCTGAAGGAGTCTTCTTAGGGGGAAAACCCGGTACCAGCTGGTCGCTGCGAGAGCGGCCGCTGGCCTGGCGAGAGTCACCGAGCGGTTCTCGCCAGCCTTCTGCTCCGTGCCGTGGTCTTGGCGCCGCGCGAACTCTGGCGCCGAAACTTTGGCTGCACGGTCTCCCGAGGGAGAGCGTACACTCGGGATCTCCCGCGAACGAGAGACCGAGCCGGAACCTGGCGTAGCGGCATCGCCGCTAGCACCAGGCGAGGAAATACCAGAGCTAACCGATACTCCTCTGGTCCCCGTCTATCTCTTCCTTACGGAAGGGGAGACGGGCTCCGCTCCCGAAGGAGCAGAGGACCAGCAGAAGGACCCTGGGACGGGCCCTTAGAAGTTCCCGAAGGAGACTTCTTAGGGGGAGAGGCAGGCTTTTAGCCTTCTTCTTCTTCGGCTTATGGGCCTTATTAGAAGTCGAAGGGGAAGAGGCAGCAGCAGACGAAGACGAAGATGACACCTTCCTCTTCTTCGTCAGCTCACGCAGGACAGTCGTCAGGTCCTCCATCCAGGCCGGAGTCGGGCCTATTGCCGAAGCAACACGGCCCGACTGCACCTGTCCGGAAGGACCTGGGACTGGGGAAGACACACCATGGCAGGACCAGCATGGACAGGCGCAGGAACCAGGAGCGACAGGAACAGCAACCAGCTCAGGAGCGGCAGGAACAGCGGCAGCGGTAAACACAGAAGGGACAGCCAAGCCAGTAGCGGGAAACCACATCAGCGACAGGTACGGCAGGCCCAGCCATCGCCTCGTAGAATCATCGGCAGCCAGCGGGAAGCTGGTACTGGCGGCCGGTCCAGGGGCGAGAGCTGCTGGAACAGCGGAAGTCTGGGGCAGGCAACACGAAGAAAACACAGGCGGCGGCGGCATACCCCTCCTTCGGTACGGCGGCGACCGGCCCTAGAAGCGGCAGACGGCGTCACGACAACAGCATGGGGAGTGTAGACCAGCGGGGGGAAGCAGCATAAGCGGCCGTGAAGGTTGTAGTGGAGACCGCTCCAAGGTCACCGCCCCAGACCTCGCTAGACGCTGCAGCAGATCGTGGATGCTAGGCACGCCCTGCAGCCGCAGTGGCCATACCTGTCCAAGGTCGTCTCCCCACGGATGTAGCACCTGCGGTAGCACAGACAGATTAGTAAGAGGGGTTCCATCACGCACGGGGGGGAGACATGCCCCACCCCGAACGGAAGGAAGACCCCAAATACAAAATACGAGGAAGCTGAGCGGTCGGGGGGGCAGGAAAGAACGAAGAATCGGATACCAAGGGAGTCGCGGGAGAGCTTTCCGACGGACTTCCTGGCAGACCTTCGCTTCCCCTACCCCCGCACAGCAGTGAAAAGTAATATGAAAATGAAACAGAATACTGCACTTGCGATTCACTTCATAGAACTTAAAGGGGGAAAGAAAGATCAATTCCCGGGTAAGAGCGGAAACTTGATCCATAATAATATGATGCTATCATAATTATAAATGAAAATATGAACAATACTGCACTTGCGATTTCACTTTCACAGCAATAAATCGTAAGGATTAATTCCCGGGTAAGAGCGGAAATTGATCCAAATAAATTTGATGCAATTAATAAATGAAAATGAAAAGAAAACTGCATTGCGAATCCACTTTCATTGCATTCTATTCATACAAAATAAGAGGCTCGTGCCGAGCGCAATCAAGCTCTCGGCAACGAACGCACAGGGCAAAAATATAATGAAAAAAGAGTACTTACATCTTTCAATTACACACTTTCGCCCAAAATACATGACTCGGCGCGAGTGCGCCCGCCCTCGGCACCGAGACATAATTAAATTCAATTTCATGAAAAGAGCAGAAATCGCCGCCTCTACGGCGATAGCTCCAGTGTTGATTCATAATTAAGTAATGAAAATGCAGTGTACTTACAGTTTAATTTTCAAGATCAAACAAACCATTAGTAGAAAACACACTATAAAACAAAGCATACGACGATGAAACGGGCAGAGAGCGATGACGAACACGTCCTTCACCACCCGCGGCCGAAAGCAAAAGCGATTCTTCACCTCTCGGGCGCGCGGGCGCGCGCACGATCGGACAAGCAGTTAACTACCGTTCTCCCCTTGTTCGAAGCTTACGACCGTCCCAGCTGCCGCTAGTTACCTTCCTATTGTTAAAGGACCGAGGGTTTGTATTACGATCGGAAAAACTTCTTCCCTTTTTCCGTTGACTTTCTTCTGACAATGGATCTAGCCTGAGGGCCTCCTCGAAAGGGCTGCTGTTGTTGAGCTGGCCTAGAGGCTTTCTTTTCCTCACTGGCCACAGGTCTATTTTTTCTTGAGGATTGCCTTAAAAGATCTTGAGTGGCTTTCTCAGTTAGCGAATGGGCAATGTCTCTCACCAACTGAGAAGAAATAAATGTTCAGGGAGAGGCGCATACAGCAAAGCGGATCTCTGCGAAGGCGAGACGGCCTTAGTGAGAAAGGCACTATGAACCGCTCTCTTCTTTAGTATTCCCGCACCGAAGAGGGAGAGCACACTTCCGCCGATCCATCTTGAACCGCCTTATTGATGCATGTAAGGATGCTATGTAAGGTTCAGGGCTTAGTTGTTCTTTTCATGGGACTTCTTAGCAATAACCCCAGGGACCAATCTAGGAAGTTAAATACTTCTAAGGTATGAAAAAGTCCCTTGAGGAGAGGGTCCATTTGCCGAGAGACCCCATGTTGCTTTCGCTGAATTTAAGGCATGTCTCCTCGACGAGTCTACGAGACTGGAGAAGTCCGATTCAGCTGAAACGGGCAGAGACAATCCCATATTTTCTCCCGTTTTGTACCATATGCCTCTCCTACCCCTTAGTTTAGCGGGAGGCATGCAAAAGATCGTCCTTCCTAACTCCTTCTTTGTCTTGATCCAGGAGTCAAGAGATTGTAAGGCCCTTTTCATGGATATGGCCGGCTTCATTTTCAGGAAAGATGAAGCACTTGTGCACCTTCGTACTTGAAAATAGACGCGCGAGAAGGAGGAGCGGCTGGTGGGGGGAGTCAATGCATCTCCATCTTCTTTAAGAGAAGAGCAGAAAGAACTTTGTAATTCGAAAGCCCTTCTCTGTTAGTAACTTCGTCCTCCGAGACGTCATCTAAATAGGCTCGGAAGGAGAAGGCTCCCTTCCCTCCTCTGTCTCCTCTCGTGATTTCTTCCTTCCGAAGAAGAAGCACTTCTATTAGGAGAGGGGCTAGGAGTACTCTCTCCTTACGTTTATCATTAGGCGAGTCACGTATAAAACTGTTTTACGCCTGTTAGACTCCTGTCGGATATCAAGCTCTTCATGAGGAGAATGCGCCTGGCGTTTAGCAGGAGTATCTCGCTGAGAATACTCCTGGAGCCTGGTAGGAGTATCCTGTTTGGAATACTCCTAGCGCCTGACAGTCGTAACACTCTTCGAATACTCCTGCCGTCTGGTAGGCGCATCTCGCTCCAAATACTCCTGGCGCCTGTTAGGAGTATTAAGCTCAGAATACTCCTGGCGCTTGGTAGGCACATCGCGCTTCGAATACTCCTGGCGCCTGGTAGGAGTAAAAAGTCTAGAATACTCCTGGCGCCTGGGAGGAGTATCGAGGTCAGAGTACTCAAGGCGCCTGGCAGGAGTATCTCCTCCCGAATACTCCTGACCTATGGAAGGCGCATCTAGTTCCGAATACTCCTGTGGCTTGGTAGGAGTATCGCTCATGGAATGCGCCTTTCGAATGGAAGATATTGCGCTTAGCGGGCGCTTTACTCCTATCAGGATTCTCTCTTCTCCAGTTGGCTCTTGTTGCCTTGATGAAGATCTGGGCCTAGAACGATCTACAGTAAAGTCAGGCTCTTTGCGCCTACTTGGCGCCTGGCCTCCTAGTTGGCGCCAGACGCTTGGCAGGAGTTACTCCTTTCCCACGTCTCGCCTGCCTAACGCACCGCTCCCCCCCACCCCCAGAGATGGCCGCTTGTGCGACAAACTCCCATGGAGGGTTCGTCGACGCGACGAGGAGATCGGTATTTGGATCTCTTAATCGGAAGCCTGTCATCCTTTTACGAGTAGGCTCTTTAGAAAGTACTCCTACCAAAGACGCTAATTGCTCCTGCACATTCATCAAAATTTTCCTGGTCGAAGACTCATTCGAATCAGGAGAAGGAGATCTGGAAGGCGCTCGAGAGTCTTTTACATTCCAAGGATCTAATCCTTTCTAGCTTTCTTGATTACCGAAGGCGCATCCTCTTCAGAGAAGCGCTTGGGGCTAGAATTGAGCTCAGGTTCTTTCCAATTCCTTTTCAGCGGACGTGAAAGCTTCGATTCCTTCCATCCTCTTCTCGGAGAAGGCGAACTAGATGATAAAAAAGCACTCACGAAGGATGCTTTTCCTATAGCTGTCCCTGGCAGTCTGAGATGTATAAGATTCTGCCGAAGGGACGCCTGATCGTTGGGGATTCTCCCACGACCCCCGTAAGGCTTTCGACTCCTTCCTCCCTCTGGGCCAGGGAGCTTGGAAGAGGTCTAGACCTGGGAGCGTCGCAGAGACGACCAGACGCCCCCTCCACTACACTGGACACTAACATCACTCGAGAAACCACATTCACTTCTCTTACCTTCCATGCTTCCATTTTTTCTTGCATTTTTGAGGGAAGCTCTGAGTTCCGCCATTTCTGAGGCGGAATCAGAGGGATTAACTTGTGAACGGGCTGAAAGTAGAATGGGCATAATTATAGAAGAAGAAGAAGCTACAGAACTACTAGACATTTTCCGGCTTTTGTAAGCCGCCTTCCTCTCTCTATCTTTCTCTAACTTCTCAAGTAAGAAGTCAGATTCTTTTCCATTCTTGCGCACTCAATCTCTCACACTCGTTACACGTATTCTCAATTGAGCATTCAAAACCCTTCTACAACATGCATGTAGTGTGAGGATCTACCGAAGCTTTCGGAATCCTCACCTTACAGCCCTCATTACACACACTCTGAAGCTAACACTAGAATCAGACATATTCATGAAAATCCAAAGCGAAGTCCAAAAAACAGTCCACGATAGCGAATGCCAAACAACGATCCAAGCACGTCACCAAAAATCAGTCGAAAGATGATCAAAGCGTTGTGAAAAAAGAATTCCAGTCAGGAGGAAGTAACAACAATGTTGTATACCGGCGACAGAGAGAATCTGATTAGAAAACGGGAATGGTTCCTAGTCCTGCCACCCAGAGCAGGGCGGTAGATCACCTGACCTACCTGTAGCGAGTGCCGCGAAATTTGAATTTCTGTCGGGGCAACGGAGTCGATAGCTATGTATATATCTGACAGGTAAGTGAATGTATGAATATTATATATATATATATAATTATTATATATATATATATATATATATATATATATATATATATATATATATATCATATATATAGATGTATGTATATGTATATGTATATGTATATGTATATATGTATATGTATATGTATATATGTATATATATATATATATATATATATATATATATATATATATATATATATATATATATATATATACATATATATATAATACTATATATATATATATATATATATATATATATATATATGTATATATATATGTATAGTATATGTATATATATATATATACACATATATGCATATGTATATACATATCAATATACATATACATATATACATAAGTCATATCACATTACCGTGATTCATATACATACATCGAGCTACAATGTCCTCTAATATCTAATTCGCTCTACCTCGGAATTTAATATATTTTCATATATGCTTAACCAAAGGGGAATTTTCTTTACAATAATAGATTTGCGGTAAATTTTTAGTTTCAGCCAAATTTGGAAAAATGCAATAAAAATATATTTGTTGCATCAGAAATAGTGTGGTTTCAATGAATTTAAACGTTTATTTGACTGCAAACCAACCGATTTAGAGATTTACTATGTATACCCTAGTTCATCCCACCAATTATGGGGGACACCCTTTGGGAACCGGGGTTTTGGGTGGGGAGGGGGGGGGGGGAGGGTGGGTTGAATTGCATTGAATGATATTTGCAATAAATGAATAATTAATGTTCCAGCACCCCTCCCCCATACCCCTAACTAGGCCTACGGGGGGAGGGGGGTAGGGCCCCCAGCGACCCCCCCCTTCCCCTTAAAGCCACAGTAATTTTCAGGGCACCACAGAACCTAACAAACCCACCTAACCTAACCTAGGGGCCCTGTACCCTACCTAGGCCTAGCGGGGGGGCTCCGCCCCCTGCGACCCCCCTTAAGGCCACAGTGATTTTCGGGGCACTACCGAACCGAAAAACCCTAATACAAACCACCTAACCTTACCTAGGGCCCTGTACCCCTACCTAGCTAGCGGGGGGGGCTCCGCCCCCCCTGCGACCCCCCCTTAAGGCCACTACCTAACATCCATCAAACCAAATCCAAAGTGTTGGTACTGCTGTATACATCGTTATACTACCACCATTATAATATACTCTATAAATTAATGAAGCTTACCTTAAACTGTTGGTTGATAAAAATGTGCTGGTGCTTTGAGGGAAAACGTGAAGCCGTTGCAAGGTTCCCTGACATGCAACTTAAAGTAGGAAGTGGCCAGGTACCGACGACCACATTGCACTGCAAACAATCGGTAGGAAATCGAAGGTCTGTCAAAACTTAATGCCAGAAGGGCCAGCCACTACCTCTGCCATAGGTACAGGAAGACAAAATGCCGTTTTTTGCTTCATTATTCGAGTATTCAGTCAAAACAAGGATACCAGTGGACACTAGAACAGGTAACTGTATTACTCCGCTGAAATGCTAGTGAAACTTAGTTTTCGACTCAAGTCATTCGTAATTGGTTATGAAACCCATGACGTCATAACGATGTCACACCTCTCAGCCAATAATGAGTAACTGGAACTGCTTTTGTTTGCGTAAGAAAGTAAGTTAGAGGGCTCATTAAAAGTAAACATTACCGTAGAGGAAACACCTCTCCGCACTTAGGAAAAATTCGAGGTAAAAACTTAATCTTTTTTTTTTTCTCTGTAAGTATGCATTATGCGACAATAATGTATTGAGGAAGAAGTGTTTTGTTATCACGTGCTTTACTCGGGAAAAATATCAATATAATAGATTTCCCATAATGGTTGAAACTGAAATAATACCGATTTGCCTGTACCTGGGCGCGAACGCAGGAGACATTCAAATCCAGGCACGTCAATATACACATATACACATATACACATATATACATATATACATATATAACATACATATACATATACATATACATATATATATATATAATATATATATATATATATATATATATATATATATATATATATATATATATATATATATATATATATATATATAGTTCAAGATTTTAAGCCAGAACCAAGGAAAATAAAGCCTTTTACCAAGTTCAATGCATCTTTGTTTGAATATAAGTTGCCCCTTTCAACTGGAAGCATCCATTCTCTCCATTCTCTCAAAAAAGCTATCTCTTCTCCCATTGGTTGTTGGAATTACCCCCTAAAGGGACGAGGATTTAAAACGATCAGAGGCCAGCGGCTCACTCTCAAAACGACTTTGGAGCTCAGAAGAACACCAGAATTAAGACAGGACAGATCTCCTCCTGCACCCGCCAGACGCCGCCTACTCCCCCCTTTGTCTGCTTACGCCTGCTCTTTCTGGGAAGTCCCAAGTATATCTTTAAAGAGTCCCTAGTGCATGGAACCATCAAGGAGGAGACTACAAGCCTCGGGAACCCAGGTACTGTGAGAGGAATTCCAGTTCAGCCAGGGAATTCTTTTACCTTTGTCTGTATTTCATTTCCTTTTTCCAAGGCAACTTGTGTAGTTTCTCATTCCCCCATCTGGGCTCAATTCTGAGATTACTCCCCTTGTGGTACTAGTGAAAACCCCCCTAGCAAATTCAAGCTATGAAATAGTTATCTTTGTGTAGATTCCCAGTCATTTCATTCCCCCCCATGAGTGGCCTTTTTTATTGAAAGTAGTGTGTAACGTTCGCCCTCGTGTGGCCCCTGCCTTATGCCCGTGTCCTCTATTTGCAAACAAACACCGTGCCTGATTGTGGTAGGAGTTGGAAAACCTTGGAGCAAGCTTGCATTTTCAATCCGTTAGCGCAAAATTTCTGAACGCCGTGACTGGATTGCTCCAGCCACGTGTTCTGGTGGATCGACAAAGCGACCCCCCTTTTTTAGTCTCCTGGACCTCTGTAAATTCATGTAAATACAATGCATTGAAAACTAGAGCCCAGCTTTTATGTAAATTCCTCCCTCCTCAGTAATATCAGCCTTAAGCCTGAGTAGTTTTTTTTTTTCTCTTTGTTCTGATCCCTGTGTGTGTATGTATGTATTTCTAAAATTTGACCTTAATAAACATTCTCACTACTTGTTTATTGATTAGTGAATATGTTTTGTAGTCAATTGGAACAATTTGTATCATGCTTAACTTTATAGCCTAAAACTTTTTCAGTGCAAAACGAATGTAAACACTTCTTATCCACCAAAACGAAATGAATGGAAAAATCGCCTTTTTTCTATAAAAACAAACGAATAAAAGCAGGAAACAATATTATCCATAAAAAACAAATTAATGCAACAATTACTCTTGTCCATAAAAAAGAATGCATGCAATAAACACATTATCCAATACATTATAATCCATAAAAGATTAATGCATAAATCAAACTTGTCAAGAAAAACGTGGATGCAAGTTTGCTAAGAGACCAAAATACGACTGTCATCCATAATAGTACTGTACTAGTCCAACCCGGGGGGGGGGGGGGGCCTCACCGATAATTACTAAGACAAAAATGTTAACTACTTCCATGCCCCTCTGCTTCACTTTATGTGAAAAATGGGAGCCTGTTTAGTACCAGTTCCTTGGGGGTGAACGCAACAGCTTAAACAAAAAATGGTAAATTTAATTCTCATAAACAAAGACAAACAAAACGGAAATCACAAATATAAGGAGCTAAATATAAATGTCGACGGGAACGTAGTTGCGGCAGCAGTTTGCAGTTTTACATGTTTTGGACATGCCCGAATAATACCACTTCGATATTAAAACCCGATTTGCCAAAGCATGTTCAGGCTACAATACAAAAATAAATGGTATGGAATTCAAGCTTGTATAGTACTAAACTTATAATTACACGGTACTAACAGGCTTAAATTTCTTTGCTGTCATAACTTGTGGGCTCTTTGATTAGGCCGATCTTGCTCATTAGGTACAAAGATATGATTAAAGTCCACACATTGTAAGCTATGTAACTAACGATAGGCATAAGCGACACTAATGAGAACATTTTGGTTTGGTTTAAGCTCACCTCCCCACATACCAAAACAAGCGTAAAATACGACCTGCCATGGGCATACCGACCTGGGTGGTGGTCCTTCCAGAGTATCCGTTGGAGCAGAATTGAGGGAAGCTTGTGTCATAGCCTACTGACAGAGGTTCACGCCGTTATGAAAACGAAAGGTATTGTATATCAACACAAATCTTTATATGCGAATACCACAAGATTCAAATACACTTCGCAACGTGATACGTAACGCAACTCTTTTGTGACAGTTACACTGGTATACAACGGGAAAAGGAAGAACTCTAGGAATTATCGAATCTAGGTCTCCGACTCAGACGCACTAACAGGAGTCCAGGACAGGTAAGATCGCTCATGGGATTGGCACTTGGGCAGCGCCATCTATCATTTTATGGGACCCATTTAACTTGCGAGTTGTTTGTGAATTTTTACTCGTTCTTGTAATAATTTTACTGTAAATTACGAATCTCAAAAAAAAATTAATTAGTATTTTTCTTACTTGTTTCTGAAAACGGCAGTTAGATAAACGTAAAGGAGAAGGCCGCACAAAGATATCACTTTGGCTAAAAATATTTAAAGGTGTATGTAATGCATTACCGATGAGATAAACTGAAAATAGTCTCGGGATAACAAGGAAATTATGTTTTTTATACGATTTACGTTCATCTTGTGGTACGAAGCATGTGTCAATTATATTTGTAATTTCTGATTATTATTCCATATGTACTGTTACATTCACCCTTTCCCATATCCTTCAGTCCAAAATATTGTCTTCGTGCTGCAACCTTATTTACGTTTAGCTATCATTTTCTACACTGCCTAACAGTTATATTTTTCTTGTAAATTAACAAAATTGTTCTGCTTTTCTAAGATGAACCGATGAAGACAGTTGTAATTTCTTCCGCTTATTTTAAGAGTAGCAACTAACAAGCTCAGTAAACAGTGATCTTACCCCAGTTGTGTAAGCAGTTGTATCCATACTAGTGCCCGTTATTGTCTAAAGAAGTAAAAATATGTAGTACGCACGCGATTGTATAATCAGTAGTGGCGGATGAAGCTCAATATTACACAAAGCAGTTACGTGCCAATGTTTAATCAGTTCATTGCTTATGAAATTCGTAACTCATACCTAATTACTGAGAGGATTATGCATGCATAGACCTAACCTCGGGCATGTCTTTGGCGGTCCACGCCAGGTTTCCGACTTCTTTTCATATCTAACTTATCAACTAAGTCTGAATTTAAATCATACAGACGAGTATACCAAGGTCAGTGATTTCCAGTCGAAAAGAGGGTAAAACATGAAAAGTACTAGTACCAGGGCTGGTTTCCCCCAGTCGCCGACCCGATTAGCCTTTTGTTCATACCTATGTTTTGTTTATGTTTAAGGTAGGTATTTACCGTCATTTTATGTTTTACCTTCATCCCAAAGGGCTGATACCAAATACAAAGCCTATTTTGCATTAAACTAAGAGCTGTCGAATCAAAGAAGGTCCGTTGGTCGCCACCTATAGGCTAATACCTAGTTTCAAGTTTTATCAAAGTCGTACGTAGAGCTATATATAGGCCTAGCCTAGTATGAAGTAGACGAAAAATAGTAGACAGTAGATGGGAAAAGCTCAGACAAAAACATATGGTATTTTCTTGCTTCTTCGTGGTTTCAGGCATGAGTTTACGATAGGTCCTCTAGGCTAACGCATTCTTTCGTGAGTAACCAGCTTAATTACACAGTCGATATTTCGATGAAAAGTGTTACTAGGCCTACTGTGAATATGCCATAAATTGGGATCACGCCTACACTGTAGTTATTCGGAAAATGCAGACAAGGCCTAAGATAAGTTGAATTAGGTTCCTAAAGTTACAGAAATGTGCACATGTATGGTAAAATTTTACTGAAAGCCATAAGTGTATTCTGTTGGAGAAAGTTTTCATTGCTCTTGTTTGCTAACGTTTGTCATTCATTTCGGTTGCAAATGAGGCAATTAGTTTTAGAGATACTGGATCCCTTATATTCTGCAATAAACGGGGTATCAAATGAAAAAGAAAAAGCTTTTGGCTTTGAAAAACACAAAAGTGAAATACAAGGATATATTCAGCCTCTATCTAGCCTAGGATGATGCTTCCGTTATTTGGCTAGAATATTTGCCCCCCCCCCCCCCGACCCCCCCCCCCCCCGTGGCACTTCACCTAACCTAATATGGGATATTGAATATTCAAATAAGAACTAATTGGTAGGGTTGCATCTTAACCTAACCACAACCAACCTAACTTAGCCAGGGTGCTAAGTGACTTTCCTGGTGGCTTTGTTCCCTCCTGACTCCCACCACATAACTTAGTCCAGGGCACTTGGAATGAAAAACATATAGTATTGCGACCCAACCCCACCACACCTTACCTAACCTAACTTAAGACGCCAGTCCTTGCTAGACGTATACTGCAATTGCTGTGAAAATGGAGACATGACCTAAGTTATGAAAAATGGGTCTATGCAGTAACATTTTACTTAACACCATGAATTGTATTCTGCAGTTGAAACAACAGTTTTCTTGTGTTTTATGTATGCTTTTAACATTTAAAATCATCATTTCAGTCGCAAATTATCAGTTTTTGACTGGACCCTAACCTAATTTAAGACACCAGGTCCTCACCAGGGTGTGGGTCTCTGCTCCCTGGCCATGCCCCCCACTAACATAACCTTAGTCACCAGATCCTTACTTACCAAGGGTGTGGTGTTACTTTATGTTCAATGAATCTTACCCTAACCAGAATAAGAACTTGCAGAAGCATTAGAAGAATGTGCAGTACATCCTTGTATTGCACACTTAAATTTTCCACAAAAGCTCTGGTTTCTGACTGTGGTCTCCAGTAATAAAATTAAACCTAAAAATAATAAAATAATAATAAAAATAAACATTAAAACAGAAAAATAATAAAAGCAATAAAATAAAAATAAAAGTAATATAAATAAGAATAAAAATAAAGATACATTATTATACAGTGGTACCTCGAGATACGATATTAATCCGTTCTGAGGCGCCCTTCGTATCATGAGTTTTTCGTATCTTGGACCGCATTTTACATGTAAAATGGCTAATCCGTTCCAAGACCTCCAAAAACACCCCAGTAAATTTCATAATAAAGCTAAATTGACCTATAAACAATGAAATACTACAACAATTTGGACCATTCAATACCTAACTTAATAACGTACTGCTAATTACCTGTAAATAAAGTGTATTAGTGTACATGGTATACAAGAAATACTGTACGTATGTAGTAAAATGTGGAAGCTTACCTTTCGAGTGAGGCTATCTCCGAAAGTGGCGACAGAGGAGGAGGACAAACGGCAGGTACGTACGTACACTTAACTTTACGAAACACATAAAAAAATGTAAGGAAAGCATACATAAACTAAACTTTATGAAAAACATTAACAAAACTGTAACACTTGCTTTTTTTTTTTTTTTTTTTTGTTTTTTTTTTTTTTTTTACTTTTTTTTATACTTTACGTAGGTTTTTTTTTTATACTTTACGCAGGTTTTTTTATTTTTTTTTATTTTTATTTTTTTTTTATACAAAATATCAACTTCATCACTACTTTTAACTTTCTGTTTTTTAGTATCACTTGGTTCTTCCTTTTTACTTACTCCTGCTAATACTAAAGGCCTCTTTAAAAGATAATTATCCAAGGAAGATTGCTTCTGCCTACTTTTGACAATGTTCCTGAAACAACTCGGGCAAACGTCATCGAACTGTGCAAGCATACGACCTGTGTGAGCCTTTCGGGGTGGGTCTTTGTTTCACAAATGATTGCACATTATGAAAAGCGGCTAGAACATCCTTAATTCTGCCATTTGTCATAGGGTTGTCCTCCTCCTCGCCGCTGCTAGAGAACTCCTCTTGAACGACGTTATGTTGCATGGCCTCCAACTCCTTCAGGTCATCCGTCGTAAGCTCCTCTAGGTGCTCCTCGAGAAGGTCGTTGATGTCATCCTCGTCGACGACCAGCCCCATGGACTTGCCGAGTGCAACGATCTCCTCAAGATCTGGTTGCAAAACAGTTTCAGGATTGTCAACTGTTTCTGAATCTGCTGCACCAGCTTCGCCCACGTCGAATCCCTTGAAGTCTCGGGCGGATACGGCATCAGGCCAGAGTTTCCTCCACGAGGAATTCAAGGTTCGCCTCGAAACTTCCTGCCAAGCTTGGTCAATGAGTTGGATGCATATCACAACATCGAAATGCTCCTTCCAAAATTCACACAAGGTGAGGTTTGTGGTATCGGTGATGTCGAAACATATCTTGAAAAGATGTTTCGTATACAGCTTCTTAAAGTTCGATATCACTTGCTGGTCCATGGGCTGGAGGAGAGGGGTGGTGTTAGGCAGAAGATAAAGAACCTTGATGAAGGAATACTCTGCTAGGATATCTTCCTCGAGGCCAGGAGGGTGGGGAGGGGCATTGTCCAAAACCAGCAGACATTTCAGAGGGAGGCGCTTCTCTTTCAAGAATTTCTTCACTGTCGGGCCGAAACACAGATTTACCCACTCCGTGAACTAAAGCCTCAATACCCAGGCTTTCGCAATAGCCCTCCACATCACTGGAAGCTTCTCCTTATGCACTTTGTGGGCCTTGAAGGCTCGAGGAGTCTCGGAATGATAGATCAGTAGGGGCTTCACCTTGCAATCCCTACTGGCGTTTGAACAAAGTGCGAGCGTAAGCCTGTCTTTCATAGGCTTATGCCCGGGTAGATTCTTCTCTTCCTCCGTGATGTACGTCCGACGAGGCATTTTTTTTCCAAAAAAGGCCAGTCTCATCACAGTTGAAGACTTGTTGAGAACTGTAGCCTTCCTTGGTCATCTCGTCGAACGTCTTTTTAAAGGCTTCGGCCGCTTTCGTGTCCAAGCTGGCCGCTTCCCCATGATGCACCACCAAATGGATACCAGTCCGTTTACGGAATTTCTCTAACCAGCCATGCGAAGCCTTGAACTCTGGGGTTGGCGTTGATGTCCCTTCTCCTCCTTCGTCTTCGGCCTGTGGCCAAAATCAAAATCGCCGAAAAATAGCGCCTGGCCTTGTGGGAGATTGCCGTCTCCGTTATCGTATCGCCAGCGATTTCTTTTCTTTTATCCAGTCAAGAAGCAGCCGTTCCATCTCGTCGTGCACGTGGTCCTCTTGCTGGACAAAATAGTGACGCCCTTGGAAGGTGTAGCTGCTTTGATGACATCCTTCTGCTTAAGGATGGTGCTATAGTCGACAGATTTGGCCGTATTCCTTGGCGATCACACTCAATCACATACCAGCTTCATACTTCTTGATAATCTCCATCTTTGTCTCCAAAGAGAGCATTCTCTTCTTTCTGTGAATTTCAACTTTCTTAGGATCCATGACTACTATATACTGTACGTAACTTACGTATAAGTGGAGTAAAGTTCTCACACAACATGATAAAGTACGTATACTGCAACGAAATCACTAACGAATTTACGTTAATAAACGAAATCGTTAGAACGAACGAATACCGCCTGCGTACAATAACGATGCTGGGACGAGTGGCTGAGGCCCGCCGCTATGTTGTAGATGCATGATGGGAAGGATGCTGACCAATAGGAGAGAAGGATCTCATGGCGGTGACTAGCATCAGGAACCAATGGGAGAGCAGGAGGATGGTGGCGAGTCTACCTCCAGTTGGTCTGGCGTGCGAGTTTCAAAATTGTTATCGGTGGTCTGGGCTATCTCGGACTTTACAGCAACAACCTTTCGTATTTTGAAAAATTTTTGTATGTAGAGCCGTAAATTTTTCGTGTTAGCTTTCGTATCTCGAGTTTTTTATGCATGACACTTACCTGGCAGGTTATATATATAGCTTATCCTCTTGTCGCACTGGCAGAATTTCAACAAATCGCGGCAACTGCTAGTACACTGGTAGTTGTTCAGGTGATCGCCACCCCAAGCCCCTTCCCGTCCCGGTGGCGCTGGTGCCTCGGAACCATTCCCGTTTTCCTCAGATTTTCTCTGCCAGCCGAACCGGCAACATCGTTGTTGGTTCTCTGATAGAATTTCCTGCTCGTTGACTGACGTTTTGGATATTGGTATCGTATTCGGAAAGTTAGCTTGGCAATCGCAATTGATCTTGCATTAGTATGTCTGATTCAGGGAGTATGTTTAGAGTTTGTGTGAAAGAAGGATGTAAAGTGAGACTGCTGAAATCATCGGTGGATCCCCATACTGTATGTAAGAAGTGTCGAGAGTTTGTATGTACGTGGGAGAATAGGTGTAATGAATGTGAGAGTCTAAATGAGAAAGAGTGGAAGACTCTTGTGAAGTATGTTGAAAGACTGGCGTGGATGAGCCTGCTGGGGACACTCTCTTTGTTAGAGCGGTCGTTCATTTCCCTAGGGAGACTTCACGATTGAGGCCCTTACCAGGGTTTCGTTTCTGAACGAAGTCTGGACCAAGAAGGATCGTCTAACCAGATTCCTTCCTTTTTCCTTCCAATTACCTTTAAAGATAAAGGAGGAATTAAAGGGGTGGTTTGGCTAGCCCCGGGAAGGAGTTTAGCAGAGGGGTACGATCCCACTCCAGCCAGAGGTAACCCAATACCGCTGATATTATTTTACGACGCGTCAGACGCAGGCGGGGAGCGACGCTGGGGCCCTAGAGAGGAGTAGACCTTTGGAACGAAGAAGAGAGAGCTTGGCACATAAACGGAAGGAACTGATGGCGATTTT
>NC_061096.1:15116983-15158286 GCF_015104395.2 Macrobrachium nipponense
AAAATCGCCATCAGTTCCTTCCTGTTTATGTGCCAAGCTCTCTCTTCTTCGTTCCAAAGGTCTGACTCCTCTGAGAGGGCCCAGCGTCGCTCCCCAGCTGCGTCTGAGCGTCGTAAAATAATATCAGGTCTGGGTTCCTCTGCTGGAGTGACGTACCCTCTGCTAACCTTCCCGGGGCTAGCCACCACTTTAATTCCTCCATTTTATCTTTAAAGGAATTGGAAAAACAGGAAGGAATCTGGTTGCGATCTTCTTGGCCAGACTTCGTTCAGAAAGAACTGTAAGGGCCTCATGTGAAGTCTCCCTAGGGAAATGAACCGCTCTTAACAAAGAGAGTGTCCCAGCAGGCTCATCCACTCTCTCGCAGAGCATTGGTCTTTCGATAGGAATTCTTGCACTTTCCGAAGGCACATGGTCTGCCTTTCGGGGGATGGAAAAGCCCGAAAAGTCACTGAGGATATCAGAATCCCCAAATAAACTAGCTCCTGTGTGGGGATCAGATGCGACTTTTTCAGGTTCACCATCAGACCAACTGCTTTGTTAATTCTAATGTGAGGTCCGTGTCCTCTAGACATTGCTGCTTTGATTGTGCTCTTATGAGTCAATCGTCCAAGTAGAGGGAGACTCTGACTCCTAACAGATGAAGCCACTTCGCCACGTTCGCCATCATCCTTGTAAAGACTTGAGGGGCCGTGCAAAGCCAAAGCAAAGGGCTCTGAAATGACAATTTGTCCAAAATTGCATTTTTCCTAACTATACAAACCTGAGGTCCTTTTACAATAGGAAGGCACTAGCGGCAGCCGGATAGGTCGTAAACTTTCGAACAAGGGGTTCGGTAGTTAACTGCTTGTCCGACAGGCGCGCGCGGCGCGACTGGGAGGTAAACAAATCACTTTTGCTTTTGGCCCAAGCAAAAAACTGCAGAGTGAGGGGTGGCATGATGGTGGGGCTATGTGTAAAAGGACCTCAGGTTTGTATAGTTAGGAAAAATGCAATTTTGGACAAATTGTCATTTGTTCCGACACGGCATACAAACCTTCGGTCCTTTTGACAATAGGAAGACTCACTTCTTGGTGGGTGGAATCTGAGTCTTTTGTGAACAGACTGGTGTTCGCCCAACCTTGGAAGCCTCCCTGGTCGTAAGAGCGAGGGAGGGATCCAAGCCTCTGTCCGATTGATCGGGGTGTGCACCCCGCAGGATCAATGGTCAGACCTCTGGACCGAGTACTAAGAGAGAGGCAAGCGTATCTCTTCGTACCAGCAATGTAAGAACTTGTTCCTGTACAGGAGCCAAGATAAAGTCATGGTTTTGACTCTTGTAGGCATCCACTTCCCCCCCTTGTAGAAGGAAGTGGGTGGATATTCTGCTCCTATCCCTAGTGAAAGGGATAGGATGGGGCTCTGTCATATAGCTCACCGGCATCGTCGTCTTATCCAGCAGGGGGATGACCGTATCCCTCTACCCACAGGTAGAGGGGTAGAAAAAGATAGAAAGAGAAGCCAGTCACTTTCTCATTCACTATCTATTCATACAGTCACACCAGGACTCGATGCTGTTCAGCCTGCTAGGGTCTGGGTTAGCTAGACGACGTGTTGAGCAGCCACCACGGGTCCTAAGGAAACCGATCCAAGGACCTATGGGCAATATCCTAAGAGGTATAAGGAAGGTGCCGGTGGTCTGGTTGTACCAGACCCCTGCCTTCCATACCTGCGCCACGGAGAAGTTCTTACGAAACGCCAACGAGGGGCCAATACTTCTGACTTCGTGAGCTCTCGGACGGGACTACGGATGTCGTCACTACCATCAGCCTCATACGCCCTCCTGAAGACTCACGCCGCCAGGACGAAAGAGTGTTCTTGATACTTCTTTCTTGGTGACCCCGTTGCTAACGAAGAGGCGTCGACACTCAGGCCCGAGGTGTTGAGTTCTCTTCAGATAGCGCCGTAGCGTCCTCCCAGGACAAAGCAGCATCTCATCCACATCATTATCTGCATGAAGTTCCCGTACTCTCTTCGCCGATGCCAGGTCCAGCAAGAAGAGGGTCTTGTGAGTTCCCTGGGTTGGCAAGACCTTTGGAGGCTGCTCTTAAGCAAGGAGATCTCGAACGAGTTCGAGATGTCCAATCCCGTCAGTTTCAGGACGAGCGTCAAGGCGGCTCTGTATCCTTTGACTGTGGGAACTTAGAGGAGCTTCCTCGGCGAAGAAAAACGAGGAAAACCGCTACCCTGCTGAAGAGTGGCTCTGAGAGGAGATAGGCCCCGTCTACGACACCAACCACAGAAGAGCGGCCGACTTCCCCTGGTACACAGCTGCAGAGGACTGACGGACGTTTCCAGCCATCTCTGTTGCTGCGCTACGAAAAAAGCTTCTCGTTCGCAAGAGATGGTGGATAACAGCCAGCCGTGAAGACGTAGGGACTGGACTGCTCGGTGGGTACCGCGCTCGACGTGTGGCTGGGCGAGAAGGTTGTGCCAATGGGGAATTTCTCTCGGTTCTCTTGCGAGAAGAGCCAGCAGGTCCGGATACCAAATGCCTGCTGGCCATTTGGGAGCCATCAGGATCATCCTGAGATTCGGGATGACCAGTGCTCGACTGATCACCTTGCGAATCAGGCTGAACGGGGAAAGCCTAGGCGAAGAGGTTGTCCCACGGGTGTTGAAGAGCGTCCTCTGCAGCTGCCCATGGATCCGGCACGGCCGAGAAGAACACCTGGAGCTTCCTGTTGTGCCGGCTGGCGAACAGATCCTCGACTGGTCGCCGCCACAGGTCGAAGAGCCTTTCCGCCACGTCCTGGTGTAGAGACCATTCGGTCCCTATCACCTGATCCCGACGGCTGAGCGTGTCCTGCTACTACATTCCTTCCCTGGAATGTAGCGTGCCGACAGCTCTATTGAGTGCGCCTCGGCCCACTCGTGCACCTGCCGAGTCAACTGATACAACGGGATAGACCACTAGGCCCCCCCCCCCCCCCTGTTTGTTGACGTAAGCCACCACCGTGGTGTTGACGTACATCAACCACCACTGAGTGTCCCATCAAGCGGTCCTGGAACTCTTGGAGAGCGAGGAACGCTGCCTTGAGTTTCAGTACATTGATGTGAAGGTGCTTGTCGTTCTCGTACCACACTCCTGAAGTCCGCAACTCTTCCAGGTGTGCGCCCCATCCCTCGGTCGATGCGTCTGAGAGCAGCTGCATGTCCCGGGGGGAGAGTGCGCAGAGGCACTCCTCTTAAGGGGTTCCTGTCGTCCAGTCACCCGGCGGCTAGGTCCTGCCTCACCTCTGTGTCCGTGACAATGGAAAGCTTGGGGGATCCGTCGCCTGTGACCAACTCTCCTTCAGTCTCCCTGAAGAGACCGCAGGTGAAGACGCCCGTTAGGGACTGGGGCCTTCCCGCCGTGACGACAGGTGTCCGATCACGACTTGCCATCGCTGAGCTACCTGTTCCTGCCGAGACAGGAACTGGTTGGCTGCCTCCCTGAATCTGCTGATCCGCGAGTCTGCGGGGAAGACTCGCCCTGCTACCGTGTCGATCCGCATACCCAGGTACTTCATCCTCTGCTTGTGCTCGAGATCGGACTTTTCGAAGTTCAGAACGATCCCCAGATCGCGACAGAACTCGAGCAGTCGATCCCTGTCCTGTAGCAACTGCGAGCGGTAGCTCGCCAGGACTAACCAATCGTCGAGATACCCATCAGACGTATCCCGTGCGAATGGGCCCAAGCAGACACCAGAGTGAACACTCGCGTGAACACCTGTGGGGCGGTTTGTGACGGACCAGAAAGCAACGTGGCCTGAGCTGGTACACCGTCCCGTCGAGGATGAAGCGGAGGTTACTTTCTGGGAGGACTGATGAATGGGTATTTTTAAATACGCATCCTTCAAGTCCACTGAAAGCATGTAATCGTTCTCCCTGATAGAGTCGAGCACTGCGCGTGCCGTCTCCATCGTGAACCGGGTCTGGCGAACCAACCGGTTCAGGGGAGAGAGATCTATCACCGGGCGCCAGCCTCTCGTAGACTTTTCCACCAGGAAGAGTCGGCTGTAAAAGCCCGGTGACTGATCCGTGCCGATTTCTACAGCTCTCTTGCTCAGCATGGTCTTGATCTCCTGTCTCAATGCTACGTCCTTCGATGCCCCTCGTCTGGGTGGGGCTAATCGACACCTGACAGGAGAGAGCCGATACCGCTCCGACTCATTCCAGTCCTCGTCGAGGTCGAAACCTCAGGAGGACCGAAGGGGTATTTAAATACGGTGTCCGAAGACACGTAGAAAAGCCCTCGTCGCAGTAGAGGAGGTGAAGTAGCTTGTTCGACCGGCCAGAACTGAGAGAGCCTTCTTGTCCGGAGACGAGAGACTACCTGGTTCAACACAGTCGGCAAGCTCCGATCGCGGCAGACCCACCGTCGATTTGGGTTCCCTCTCGGGCCCCAAAACGACTCGAGCCGAGACGTGGCTCTGCTGGTGGAAGCGGCGATCCTTCCCCGAGGTCATTGTGCTGACGAATCAGCGCCGTAACCTCGGCAAAGTTCCTCTGGATCTCGGAAGTCACAGCATCTTGCAGAGTGGGACCGTTAAGCCCTTCGAACAAGAGCATATTCCGAAAGGTGTTTCCTCCTAAGAAGGGGGGGAACAGCCACGACAGCCCTCTCGGTCTTTCCCCATCCACATTGGCGCCAATTGTACGTCCTGGCCGGTCCAAGAACCGTGCCTGGCACGTAGGGGCTCGTGGTGGGATCATGAGGGGCGCACCCCTCACGATCACTCCTCAATACCTCGCTCCTCCCGGTGTAACCCGAGGAGGTTGAAGGTACGGGAGAGGCAGACCTGACGCTCCCTCGTTGCTCGCTGGCAGAACCAGCAGGCTTGGAGGGCTGCAGGCGATCGTCAACCCGCGGTGGCGATCGAGCTGCAGGCCTGGTCGAACCGTCTCGCTGTGGAGAACGGCTGGACTGAGCACAGCGGCCCCGATCTCGAGTGTCAGAAGAGCTGGTGCTGGTTGCCGTACCCGGTCGCTTTCTGTGAGAGCGACGGTCAGGCGACCTGCAGGCTCCACTGTCACAGTGAGACCGGTGCTTGTCCTCACGGCACGTCCACGTCGCTGGTTTCCAGCCGTGGCTGGCACCGGCGAACGGGAGGACCTCTTCCCAGCCTCAGCCCGTGGTCGGTCGTGGACCGTCACGTCCCGGGTAGCCAGCTGTTCGCCGCGAGAGTGAGAGCTGGTCTGGTGAGAGTCGCATGAGCGCTGTCACCAGTCTTTCCGCCCCGTGCCGTGAACCTGACGCTGAGCGGACTCAGAGGTCTGGTTCCTGGCTGCACTGGTCGCTGGTAGGAACGGACCGTACACTCGGTACCTCCCGCGAACGAGAGGCCGAGACGGACCCTGATGCAGTGGCAGAACCACTGACACCAGGCGAGGAAGTACCGGTGTTAGCCGGTACCCCTCTGGTCCCCGTAGTCTTCTTCCTTGCGGAAGAAGAGACGGGCCCCGCTCCCGAAGGAGCAGGAGGACCAGCGGAAGGAACCCTCCCGTTCCAACCGAGGTGAGACGGGTCCCGAGAAGCTCCCGAGGGAGAACTTCTTAGGAGGGAGGAGGCAACCTTCTTCTTCCTCGGCTGTGAAGCCTTAGAAGTCGAAGGGGAAGAGGCGGCAGCCGACGACGATGAAGAAGATGAAGACGACGACACCTTCCTCCTCTTCTTCGTCAGCTTCCTCAGGACAGACGTAAGATCTGCTATCCAGGGCGGAGCCGGGGCTGCTGTAGCCGAAGCCACAGGGCCCGGACGCCACCTGTACAGACAGACCAAAGTCTGGGGTAGTACCACCACGAACCGGGACGACATCAGCAGGTATGGGCATCTCAGGAACAGCAGGCCACAGCCAGCACAGCATCGGTAGGGACAGCCAGCGCAGCAACGGCAGGGACAGCCAGCGCAGCGACGGCAGGGACAGCCAGCGCAGCAACTGCTATGGACAGTCAACCCAGAATCGGCAGGTACGGCAGGTAGCACGGAAAAACACAGGAATGGAGCAGCAGCCAGCAACATCTTGGTACCGGCGGCAGGTCCAGGGGCGAGCTCTAGGGCAGCGGAAGTGTGGTCGCTGGCAGCGCGGCAACCACGAGCGGCGGCGGCACGCCCCCCTCTCGGGTACGGCGAACGGCACTTCACAGCGGTCTGTAGGCGAAGACGGTGTTTACCACGTAGGCGAGGCGAGTACACCAGGTGAGGAGGGACGTCGTCACCTGGTTGCGTGGTCACCACTCCATGGGTGACCGCAGTAGGCCCAGACATAGAACCGCAGCCCCTGGACACTAGCACGCCCTGCAAATGGAAGGACGCCCATACCTCACCAAGGTCCACCCTCGTGGCAGTAGCACCTGCGGAAATAACAGTAGTAGCGATTAGTGGGGGGAAGTCCCCTCGCGCGGGGGGGTGAGCCCTCTCCGAACGAGTGAAGACCCCTAATACAATTGTACATCGGGCACCGAGCGCCCTCGATACCCCGCGCTCAAGACGGATCGGGCGAGGCGAAGAACGCCGATAACCTCCCCCCCCCAAGGGGAAGGGACATCTGTGGGAGCATGAGCGGGGGGGGGGGTTGGGGGGTTCTCGTTCCCCCACCCCCAGCACAGTACCCAAGTACCCAACAACAATATAAGAGCCCGAGAGCAATCGTGCCATCGGCCCGAATGCAAGGGCATAAGGATCAATTCCCTGACTGAGCGGAACTTGAACCAAATAAATATTGATGCAATCAATAATAAGGAATAAAATGAAAATGCATCTTGCATACGATTCACTTCACAATGAATAAGGGCTCGGATCGAGCGCATTTGCGCCCTAGGTACCGAGCGCAAGGGTGAAAGGATCAATTCCTTACCTTTATGGATCAAGGTTTCTGGAAACCTTGATCCATAATGAATTGATGCAATCAAAAAATATATGAAAATGAAAAGACTACTGCGCTTGCGATTTCACTTCATACAAATAAAAAGGGGAAGGATCAATTCCCGGGAATAGCGGAAACATTGATCCCAGTAAACAATGCAATCTCAATAAAAAATGAAAATGAAAAAGAACTGCACTTGCGATTTCACTTCATTCAAAATAAAAAGGGGGAAGGATCAATTTCCGGGTAAGCTCGGAAACTGATCCAAAATGAGTATTGCTACAATCAAAATAATATATGAAAAACCCTGAAAAAGAATACTGTACTTGCGATTCCACTCCATACTAAATAAGTTTCCGTGCCGAGCGCATTCGTTCGGCAACGGGCATACAGGTCAAAAAAATATAAAT
Source organism: Macrobrachium nipponense (assembly GCF_015104395.2). Lineage (NCBI taxonomy): Eukaryota > Metazoa > Arthropoda > Malacostraca > Decapoda > Palaemonidae > Macrobrachium > Macrobrachium nipponense. Next base: position 15,124,281 of record NC_061096.1, read on the forward strand.
GAAAAGAGCACTTACTTACGATTTTCATCTACACATTTCCAACCCAATCTACGCTCGGAGCGAGTATACACAATACGAGGATCATTTCTGGGAAAATGAATTCCCGCACTTACGCCCTTCAGTCCCGGCACTCGGGTAATCGGAGGGCGTGGTGACACCAAGATCCTTTAATTCACAATTGAAATCAATGAAATGATTGTACTTACAATTCAGTTTTCACTAGATAAATTAGAAAAAGAAAAACACAATCATGCAAAAGCAAACGACGATGAACGCGGGCCAGAGAGCGATGATACACGTCCACACGCCAGCAGCCGAAAGCAAAAGTGATTTGTTTACCTCCCAGTCGCGCGCGCGCGCCTGTCGGACAAGCAGTTAACTACCGAACCCCTTGTTCGAAAGCTTACGACCTATCCAGCTGCCGCTAGTACCTTCCTATTGTAAAAGGACCTCAGGTTGTATGCCGTGTCGGAACAATTGATATATCTTGTCCTGGATCACGAATCTCAAATATTTTCTGGACCTTGGATGAATCGGAATATGGAAATACGCATCCTGAAGGTCCAGCGTCACCATCCAGTCCCCTGGACGTACCGCTGCCAGTACTGAATCGTTCGTCTCCATCGTAAACTTGGTCTTTTCTACGAACAAGTTTAGCTGACTTACGTCCAGTACTGGCCTCCAACCTCCTGAAGACTTCGGTACCAGAAAAAGACGGTTGTAAAAACCTGGGGATTCGTGATCCAGAACAGGTTCTATGGCTCCCTTCTCTAACATGCTGACAACCTGATGCCAAAGAGCCTCTCTCTTCTCTAAATCGATGTAATGAGCCCCTAGGGCTCTCGGAGCTGTAGTGAGAGGTGGTTTCTTTAGGAAGGGGATCTTGTAGCCTTCCTTCGCTACACTTACAGACCAAGGATCCGCTCCTCTGCTTTGCCAGACTTCCCAGAAGTCTAAAAGTCTGGCCCCAACACACGTCTGGAGGACTTCGAATCGTTTGGTTGAGGTTTTCGAACCTCTTTTGGCAGGAACTCTTTTCCCTCTAAAGGCTGGTCGGGAAAAAGTCCTACCCTGAAAGGGCTGCTGTGCTGTCCTTGTTTCCTTCGGTGTCTTCTTTACTACCTTTGTAGGCAAGTACTTCCTTACTGAAGACGTCAGCAGGTCCTGTGTAGCCTTCTGTGTAAGGGAAAGCGCGATATCCTTAATGATGTCCGGTGGGAAAAGCTGTCCTGAAAGTGGGGAGAACATCAACTCCGACTTTTGCGCTTTCGAAACTCCTTTAGCAGCGAAAGAGCACAAAAGCGATCTTTTCTTCAGCACACCTGCCGTAAAGAGTGAAGAAAGCTCATTAGCCCCATCCCTCAAGGCTTTGTCCATACAGGACATAATGCTTCTGGGTAAATCCAAATCAGAAGGTTCTTCAATCTCTAGAGTACGTGCCAAAGCCCCCAACGACCAATCGAGGAAAGTAAAGACTTCAAAAGTCCGATAAATGCCCTTCAGCAAATGATCGAACTCTGATGAAGTCCACCACACCTTGGCTGCGTGTAGGGCATGCCTGCGGGAACTATCCACGATATTAGAAAAGTCCCCCTGGGAGGAGGCAGGAACTCCCAGGCCAAGACTTTCCCCCGTAGCATACCACACACCAGACTTCGAAGCTAACTTGGCCGGTGGAAATGCGAATGAAGTCTTCCCCCTTTCTCTCTTCTCCTTCAACCATTCATTTATGCGTTGAAGGGCTTTCTTAGCTGTGATCAACAGCGTCATTTTCAAGAAAGTAGATTTTTTGGGTGCTTTCGTCTTGGAGAATTGAGACAGCGGAGATAAAGGAGCAGAAGGTTGAAAATCTCCTTCAAACAACGAAAGAAGGCACTCAGTTAGCTTCTTGTAATCCGAGGAAGGAGCTTCCACATTCTTGTCCTCTTCCGAAAAATCCACTAAGTCTTCCTCCTGAGAAGAAATATCCTGGAATTCCAGATGTTGAAAACAATCCATATTGGGTTCCTTTTCCAAAGCTTGTCTGGAAAGCGAATGCGAAACTGCCTCCTTATCAAGCACTTCCGCGTCTTGTCGGGAATAAGGCGGATCAGCGCGCTGCCGCCTGCGTCCTGCGTCCACCGCAACCGCTGCGTCCACCATGCGTCCATCATTCTTCCTCTTGCGTCCTGCAGCGTAGGAGAAACGTCCCTCCTATAGGACACACTGCGTCCTGGATTACGAGATAATGCCGACTGAGAAAGCGGAACACTTCCGTAGTTTCCGCTTCCTGACGAAACTCCTGAGGAGGCGGCGAACGGGGACGCACTGGGCTGCTACGGATAGGTGAGCGATCCTGACGTCTACGAAGCGCAGATTCTCTATTAGGAGAAAAACCGCCCATCTCACGGTTAGACACGTCTAAAGGACGAAAATCTCTTCCTTTTGATAGGGATTGCGTCCTCATCTTCCGACGAAAAGACCTCAGGGCTACTCCAACCCTCCTGTTCGTAAACTCTTTCATCCTGGGACGAGGTCGGCATGTACGATCTCTTGAGAGGACGCGATTCTTCCAAAAAACGTCTCTTCCTTCCTGAAGCCGAACTATCAGAAGAATAAACGCACTTCCCAGTCACGCCTTTTCTCTGGCGTACTGCTGCAGCCTGGGACGTAACAACAGGACTGCCTGAAGGGACGACTGATCGTGAGTAAACCCCTCTCGCCTCCCTTCGACTTTCGACATGCCTTCTCCCTTGGGTCTAGGAGCTTGACAGAGGTCTAGGTCTAGGAGCACGAGAGGGACTACACTGTCACCAACATTAATCTCTTCCACTTTATCCGTTAATCGCTTGATCTGATCACCCATGGAAGCCAGGGCAGCGAACACTTTCACAATTTGTGGGTCAGTAGTGTCCTCAGATACAGCAACGGGCGCAGGAGAAACCTGGGGGGAAGGTGCTACTAAATCTACATTTGAATGAGCTGGAGAAGACACAGAAATAGAATCATTCAAAGGTTTACTCGAAGAACCAGATCTCTCACTTCTAGACACTGATCTTCTCACCCGAACTTTTTCCAGTCTTTCAACATACTTCACAAGAGTCTTCCACTCTTTCTCATTTAGACTCTCACATTCATTACACCTATTCTCCCACGTACATACAAACTCTCGACACTTCTTACATACAGTATGGGGATCCACCGATGATTTCAGCAGTCTCACTTTACATCCTTCTTTCACACAAACTCTAAACATACTCCCTGAATCAGACATACTAATGCAAGATCAATTGCGATTGCCAAGCTAACTTTCCGAATACGATACCAATATCCAAAACGTCAGTCAACGAGCAGGAAATTCTATCAGAGAACCAACAACGATGTTGCCGGTTCGGCTGGCAGAGAAAATCTAAGGAAAACGGGAATGGTTCCGAGCACCAGCGCCACGGGAACGGGGTGGCGATCACCTGAACTACCAGTGTACTAGCGGTTGCCGCGAGTTTTGAAATTCTGCCAGTGCGACAAGAGGATAAGCTATATATATACCTGCCAGGAAAGTGTCATGCATAAAAACTCGAGATACGAAAGCTAACACGAAAAATTTTACGGCTCTACATACAAAAATTTTTCAAAATACGAAAGGTTGTTGCTGTAAAGTCCGAGATTCGCCCAGACCACCGATAACAATTTTGAAACTCGCGCGCCGCCAACTGAGTAGACTCGCCACCATCCTCCTGCTCTCCCATTGGTTCCTGATGCTAGTCACCGCCATGAGATCCTTCTCTCCTATTGGTCAGCATCCTTCCCATCATGCATCTACAACATAGCGGCGTGCCTCAGCCACTCGTCCCAGCATCGTTATTGTACGCAGGCGGTATTCGTTCGTTCTAACGATTTAGTTTATTAACGTAAATTCGTTAGTGATTTCGTTGCAGTACACGTACTTTATCATGTTGTGTGAGAACTTTACTCCACTTATACGTAAGTTACGTACAGTATATAGTAGTCATGGATCCTAAGAAAGTTGAAATTCCCAGAAAGAAGAGAATGCTCTCTTTGGAGACAAAGATGGAGATTATCAAGAAGTATGAAGCTGGTATGTGATTGAGTGTGATCGCCAAGGAATACGGCCAAATCTGTCGACTATAGGCACCATCCTTAAGCAGAAGGATGTCATCAAAGCAGCTACACCTTCCAAGGGCGTCACTATTTTGTCCAGCAAGAGGACCCACGTGCACGACGAGATGGAACGGCTGCTTCTTGACTGGATAAAAGAAAAGAAATCGCTGGCGATACGATAACGGAGACGGCAATCTCCCACAAGGCCAGCGCTATTTTCGGCGATTTGATTGCCCAGGCCGAAGACGACGGAGGAGAAGGGACATCAACGCCAACCCCAGAGTTCAAGGCTTCGCATGGCTGGTTAGAGAAATTCCGTAAACGGACTGGTATCCATTTGGTGGTGCATCATGGGGAAGCGTGCCGGAGCTTTGGACACGAAAGCGGCCGAAGCCTTTAAAAAGACGTTCGACGAGATGACCAAGGAAGGCTACAGTTCTCAACAAGTCTTCAACTGTGATGAGACTGGCCTTTTTTGGAAAAAAAATGCCTCGTCGGACGTACATCACGGAGGAAGAGAAGAATCTACCCGGGCATAAGCCTATGAAAGACAGGCTTACGCTCGCACTTTGTTCAAACGCCAGTAGGGATTGCAAGGTGAAGCCCCTACTGGTCTATCATTCCGAGACTCCTCGAGCCTTCAAGGCCCACAAAGTGCATAAGGAGAAGCTTCCAGTGATGTGGAGGGCTATTGCGAAAGCCTGGGTATTGAGGCTTTAGTTCACGGAGTGGGTAAATCTGTGTTTCGGCCCGACAGTGAAGAAATTCTTGAAAGAGAAGCGCCTCCCTCTGAAATGTCTGCTGGTTTTGGACAATGCCCCTCCCCACCCTCCTGGCCTCGAGGAAGATATCCTAGCAGAGTATTCCTTCATCAAGGTTCTTTATCTTCTGCCTAACACCACCCCTCTCCTCCAGCCCATGGACCAGCAAGTGATATCGAACTTTAAGAAGCTGTATACGAAACATCTTTTCAAGATATGTTTCGACATCACCGATACCACAAACCTCACCTTGTGTGAATTTTGGAAGGAGCATTTCGATGTTGTGATATGCATCCAACTCATTGACCAAGCTTGGCAGGAAGTTTCGAGGCGAACCTTGAATTCCTCGTGGAGGAACTCTGGCCTGATGCCGTATCCGCCCGAGAACTTCAAGGGGATTCGACGTGGGGCGAAGCTGGTGCAGCAGATTCAGAAAACAGGTTGACATCCTGAAACTGTTTTGCAACCAGATCTTGAGGAGATCGTTGCACTCGGCAAGTCCATGGGGCTGGTCGTCGACGAGGATGACATCAACGACCTTCTCGAGGAGCACCTAGAGGAGCTTACGACGGATGACCTGAAGGAGTTGGAGGCCATGCAACATAACGTCATTCAAGAGGAGTTCTCTAGCAGCGGCGAGGAGGAGGACAACCCTATGACAATGGCAGAAATTAAGGATGTTCTAGCCGCTTTTCATAATGTGCAATCATTTGTAGAAACAAAAGACACCCCGAAAAGGCTCACACAGGTCGTATGCTTGCACAGTTCGATGACGTTTGCCCGAGTTGTTTCAGGAACATTGTCAAAAGTAGGCAGAAGCAATCTTCCTTGGATAATTATCTTTTAAAGAGGCCTTTAGTATTAGCAGGAGTAAGTAAAAAGGAAGAACCAAGTGAATACTAAAAAAACAGAAAGTTAAAAAGTAGTGATGAAGTTGATATTTTGTATAAAAAAAAAAAAAAATAAAAAAAAAATAAAAAAACCTGCGTAAAGTATAAAAAAAAAAACAAAAAATACGTAAAGTATAAAAAAAATTGTAAAAAAAAAAAAAAAAAAAAGCAAGTGTTACAGTTTTGTTAATGTTTTTCATAAAGTTTAGTTTATGTATGCTTTCCTTACATTTTTTTATGTGTTTCGTAAAGTTAAGTGTACGTACGTACCTGCCGTTTGTCCTCCTCCTCTGTCGCCACTTTCGGAGATAGCCTCACTCGAAAGGTAAGCTTCCACATTTTACTACATACGTACAGTATTTCTTGTATACCATGTACACTAATACACTTTATTTACAGGTAATTAGCAGTACGTTATTAAGTTAGGTATTGAATGGTCCAAATTGTTGTAGTATTTCATTGTTTATAGGTCAATTTAGCTTTATTATGAATTTACTGGGGTGTTTTTTTGGAGGTCTTGGAACGGATTAGCCATTTTGTTACATGTAAAATGCGGTCCAAGATACGAAAAATGATATTGTTATGTTACAATAAAGTTTCATACATACTTACCCTGGCAGATATATACATAGCTAAGACTCCGTCGTCCCCGACAGAAATTCAAATTTCGCGCCACTTCGCTACAGGTAGGTCAGGTGATCTACCGGCCTGCCCTGGGTGGCAGGACTAGGAACCATCCCCGTTTTCTATCATATTTTCTCTCTTCCCCTGTCCTCCTGCAGGGAGGCTGGGTGGGCCTTTAATTGTATATATTCTGCCAGTAAGTATGTATTAAACTTTATTGTACATAACAATATCATTTTTTCATACAATCAACTTACCTGCAGATATATACATAGCTGATTGGCACCCTTTCGGTGGAGGGTAAGAGACAAGCTTCTATATGGAATAGGACAGGTAAACAACATATGTTGTAGGTATAATAAAACCATTGGTTCCTACCTGATAGGTGGTAGGACTTCGTGGTGTGTTGCCAGTAGTCTGCATCACCTCAAGAAACTTTAGCGAGATATATGATCTATGGCCAAGAGTTCTTGTGGGTCTGCCGATGGGGTCTACCCACTTACTCGGCAGAGCCTAAAAGGACTTTGTCAATGGGTGCTGATCCACTTATATGACAATACACCTTATGAAGGAGCCACACAACCAATCCCGACCACCTGATCCTAACCATATGTTAGAACTACAGATTGTTAAGAGCTATCCCCGAAACTCGTCACAACAATCGTAACTCAAAATCACTACGCACACATACATAATTTTCAAAAAAATTATACTCAACTAATTGGATAGTGACAAGCAGTTCTCTTACGGAACAACATAGACGGCCGCCCGTGCTAGCCTAAGTCCTCTATTGTTAGAAGAGACTCGATCATATCCAAAAAGAAGAAAAGTATAAAACATTTAAGGATTGGTGTCTGCTCCCGTACCCAGAATCGTATCCGCCGATACGAAAGGACCTAGAGAAAAACACTTCTCATATGTCACACGCACGTCTTTCAAGTAATGAGATGCAAATACTGAGTTGCATCTCCAAAATGTCGTATCTATTATGTTTTTAACGACATATTCTTATGAAACGAGAGAGACGTCGCTATAGCTCTAACTTCATGAGCTTTTATTCTCAAACAGTTGTAACTGTTCGTCAGGACAGGCCTTATGAGTGTCTGTAATGACGTTTCTTACAACGAATGCCAGCGCATTCTTGGACATCAGTCTTGTGGGTCTTTTACCGCGCACCACAGACCTTGTCTAGAGCCTCCATTTGACGCTTTCTCTGAAGGTAGAACTTCAGAGCTCTAACAGGGCAGAGAGACCTCTCGTTTCTCTGCCTACGAGACTCGACATGCCTTTGACTTCGAATGACTTAGGCCAGGGATTCGTAGGATTCTCGTTTTCCGCTAAAAACAGGGTCCTAAACGAGCAACTCGCTGAGTCTCCCTTGAATGCTACTTCATCCGGTGCAGAGCATGCCATTCACTAATTCTCTTTGCCGTCGCTTAAAGATAATAGGAATAGGCATTTTCGGGTAATTTTGGGTCTCTAAACGATGCCCGATGAGGAGGTTCGAATCTTTCCGATGACAGATACTTCAGCGCTACGTCTAGGTTCCAGTTCGGGAGGTACTGGTTCCTTAGACTTTGAAAGTCTCAAAGACCTATGAGATCGTGGAGATCTTCATTATCTGCCCGATCCAATCCTCTGTTCCTGAATAAAGCCGGGAGCATACTTCTATATCCCTCTATGTGGTGGATACGGCTAGATGAGAATTTTTCTCTCAGGCAAGGGAAATAGCAGGAAATCCGCAAATTTCCGCTATAGAGGTAGAGGAGGAGGACAACTTCTTGGATCTACACCTCCTTCTAAATGCCTTCCACTTCGACTGGTATACTTTCGTAGTGGAGGTTCTGCGTTCTCTCGCGATCGCGCTTGCTACTTCGCGAGAAAAAGCCTCTCGCTCTGACAAGTCTTTCGATAGTCGAAAAGCCGTCAGAGCGAGAGCGGAGAGGTTTGATGGTTATATGAGAAGATCCGTCCTTCCGGGTAGTGATCTTGGAAAGTCTACGATTCACTCTACCACCTCCGTGAACCATTCCTGGGCCGGCCAAAAGGGGGCGGGCTATTAACGTCATCCTGTTCCTGTTTGACGCTACAAACTTTTCCATTACTAACCCCAGGATTTTGAATGGGGGTAAAGCATAAACGTCTCTCGAGACCAATTTAGCAGGAAGGCATATACATAAAGTGCTCTGGGATCTTCCACGACCGAGCAAAAACACTGGGAGCCTTATTGAAATGAATGTTGCTAGAAATCCACATGAGGAGTTCCCCACAGAGACCAGAGATCGAGACACACTTCCTCGTGTAGAGTCCATTCTGTATGAAGGACCTGGTTCCTCCTGCTGAGCCTGTCCGCCCTCACATTCCTTTCTCCCTGTACGAACCTTGTCATCAGGGAGATGTTACTGTGATACGTCCAAAGTAATAGGTCTCTCGTGAGCTCGTAAAGGAACGAGGAGTGCGTCCCTCCCTGTTTCCGAATGTAGGCAAGTGGGGTGGTGTTGAGCGTCAACTCGTCCCCGTACTCCTCAAGAAGAAGGGTAGTCAACACCTTCTAGTTAGACAGACCTTCTCTTCCACTATATTCGTCATCCGAGTTTTCCTCTAACTCGGGATCTAAAAGCGTCTCCGCTCTCCTTTCCTTTCCGACATTCTTCTTCTTGCGGAAACAAACTCCTAACAGGAGAGGGGCTAAGGGAATGATAATCCTTCCTCTTTCCCGCTCTAAAAGTCTTGGAAGGCGTCATAAGCTTCGGCTTCTCTAGAATTTTAGAAGACTCTTCATGCTTACATGAAGCTTCCCATTTGCCAAGCGTCATGGATGACGTCTTTTGCTGACGTCTCGATGACGCTTCGCGCTTGGAAGACGCTCCGTTCTCCAAAGGAGTCTCCTTGGCGTCATAATATTGGACGGAGCGTCATGTCTATGCTCCGTTTCCAATGACGCTTCGCGTCTAACAGACTTCTTACCTCTCTCTGGGTCGATACGAAATTCCACGTAGTCACCTGTTCTCGCTCTCGCACTAAACGCTTCTGTAAGACGTTTAGCCGTTTCCCGTCTTATGACGCTTGTCGTTGAACAGGTAAGAGAGGACGAGACTTCTTAATTGGAAGCGTAACGTCCTTCCGACGTTGAGTTCGAGATGACAGTTGCTCTTGAACTGCTATAATGATTTTTCTTGACGCTTCTCCCACGTCCAGTGCACGACGTCTTTCGTCATCACTCGGTGGGGAAAAAAAAAGGAAAGGGTACTTCCGCGTACACTTCAGGTGACGCTGACGCCCCCTTCGCTTTCTTGCTAGAAGACGGAGAGTCATCTGAGAAACGCTCCGGACTAGAATCCCTGTCAGGCGTCCTATGACGCTTCAGCGGTTTCGACAAGTTCGATTCCCTCCCCCCTCGTTTAGGTGAGGGAGAGGGAGAGGACGAGAAAACCTTGCGAAGGACGCTTTTCTATAGTGCCCTTGAGCCGCCTGCAACGAAGCAGAGCTAGCTGAAGGGAAGTCTGACTGTTGGGGATTCCCCACAACCTCCTTAAGGCTTTCGACTTTCCTTCTCCTCTGGGCTCGTGAGCTTGGAAGAGGTCTAGGCCTGGGAGCGTCGCAGGAGCCTGGCACCTACTGGTGCTTGGAGGAGAAATGTTTCATTTTCCCTTTTTAAAGGGACGAAAGGCGGACCTACCTCTCTTCTCTGGAGCCTTCCTTCTTGCGGGAGGTCTGGAGATCGGACCACCTCGAAAGGGCTGCATAGAATTGCTAGGTTCTTTCTTGTCAGAAACAAAAGCAGGTTTCTTCTTTCTAGCTGACTGCGTCAGAAGATCTTGAGTCGCCTTCTCAGTTAAAGAGTGAGCCACGTCCTTCACTAACTGAGAAGGGAACAAATAGTCAGACAGAGGTGCATACAGTAGAGCTGCCTTCTGAGCATGTGAGACTGCCTTTGTTAAGAAGGCGCCATACACCGTCCTTTTCTTCAAAAGACCTGCTCCAAATAATGAAGAGACTTAAAAAGATCCATCCTGTACCGCTTTGTCGATGCAAGACAAAATGCATACAGGGCTTCAGGTTCGATTCCCTGTGAATCGTAAGCTTTCTTGGACATCACCCCAAGGGACCAATCTAAGAAGTTGAAGACTTCCAATACATGGAAAAGTCCCTTGAGGAGATGATCCAGTTCTGAAATACTCCATGTAATACGAGCAGAATTAAGACTTGGACGCCTTGAAGCGTCAACTAACGTCGAAAAATCTGCCTCTGTTGTAGAAGGGAGAGCGATAACCCATATCCTCCCCCTTCTTGTACCAATATGCCTCTTTCCCAGCTAACCTTGCTGGAGGCATGCAAAATACTGTCCTGACTAAGTCTTTCTTGGACTTCATCCAGGAGTCTAAGGCGTGTAAAGCCCGCTCATCGAGATGGTGGGCTTCATCTTCAGAAAAGACGAAGGCTTCTTCGCCTTCGCACGATCGAGACGAGGCGCGGAGAAGGAGGAGCAGCCGGAGTCAACTCGTCTCCGTATTCCTCCAGAAGTAGGGTAGTCAACACTTTATAGTTGGACAAGCCCTCTCTTCCATGATCATCATCATCCGAGTTTTCCTCAAACTCGTGATAATTCTGAGTTTCCGTTCTCCTTTCAGAACTTTCTGGAGGAGACAAACTCCTGATCGGAGAGGGGCTAAGGGAATGAAAGTCTTTCCTTTTCCCCGTTTTGATCGACTTGGAAGGCTTCACAACCTGCGGCTTCTCTTGCGCTTTAGAAGACGTCTTGTATGACGCTTCCCGCTCTCCGAGCGTCATGTATGACGTCTCTTGTTGACGTCTTGATGACGCTTCGCGTCTGGAAGACGCTTAGCTCTCTAAGGGCTTCCTACTTGGAGTCACAATCTTGGACGGAGCGTAACGTCTAAGATCCGCTTGAAATGACGCTTCACTTCTAAAAGACGTCTTTCGTTTCTCTTGTCTTACAACACTCTCGTCAGCCCCCGTTCTTCGAGCAGGTCGAGAGGACGAGACTTCTTAATTGGAAGCGTCACATCCTTCCGACGGGGCGCTCGTCTCCGTCTCCGCTCTCCCTTCTCCCACGTCTAATGCATGACGCCTCTCGTCATCACTCGGGGAAGAAGCATGATGGGGTACTTCCTCATAAGCGTCAGGTGACGCTGACGCCACCTTCGCCTTCTTAATAGCATACGGGGCGTCATCCGAGAAGCGCTCTGGGCTGGAATCAATGTCTTGCTTCATATGACGCTTCAGCGGTCTCGATAAGTCCGACTCCTTCCACCCTCGTTTAGGTGAGGGAGAGGGAGAGGATGAGAAACACTCGCGAAGGACGCTTTTTCTATAGCGCCCTTGAGCTAGCTGCCATGAAGCAGAGCTAGCTGAAGGGACGTCTGACCGTTGGGGATTCCCCACGACCTCCTTAAGGCTTTCGACTTTCCTTCTCCTCTGGGCATGTGAGCTTGGAAGAGGTCTAGGCCTGGGAGCGCCGCAGGGACGATCAAACGCCCCCTCCACAACACTGATAGGATCACTTCCACTAAAATGTTCACTATCACTAGCCTTACCTTTCGAGTCAGCCATCTTGGACTTCAAGTCTTTTGCTGACGTCTCTAATAGTTCGAAAGGCAGACAGTGCTTTGTAGATTGGCGATTTACCGATGCATTCCGAATCCTAAAAAGGACACTCTGAAGAATGAGATCTATAGGGAGAATCTACAGTAGTAGGGTTGGTTAGAATATCCATGAAAGGCTCAATAGGCCTTGAACTCACACCCTTTCAGTCGTCTAACTCTATCCCTCTCTAACTTCTTCAAATAAGAAGTCAAAGTCTTCTACTCTTCTGCATTTAATCCCTCGCATTCATTACAAAAGTATTATAGCAGAACACTGAAACCCCCTAAATTTAAGGTGCATACCGTGTGAGGTCAACCGAAGCTTTCGGTATCCTCACCCTGTAGCCTACATTCACACACATTCTCACATTAGAATCAGACATACTGAGAAAAATCCAAAAGAGTTATTCCAAACACAGTCCACAGTAACGAATGCCAAAACACGATCCAAATACGTCACCAAAAACCGAAAAAAACGTTGATCAAATGTTGAAAAATGAATCTAAGTCAGGAGGTAATAACAACAATGTTGATACACCGGCGACAGAGAAAATATGATAGAAAACACGGGGATGGTTCCTAGTCCATGCCACCCGCAGGGTGCAGGCCGGTAGATCACCTCTGACCTACCTTTGTAGCGAGTGGCTCGAAACTTTGAATTTCTGTCCGGGGACGACGGAGTCTTAGCTATGTATATATCTGACAGGTAAGTTGATTGTATGAAAACTCATGATACGAAGGGCGCCTCAGAACGGATTAATGTCGTATCTCGAGGTACCACTGTATAATAATGTATCTTTATTTTTATTCTTATTTATATTACTTTTATTTTTATTTTATTGCTTTTATTATTTTTCTGTTTTAATGTTTATTTTTATTTTTATTATTATTTTATTATTTTTAGGTTTAATTTTATTACTGGAGACCACAGTCAGAAACCAGAGCTTTTGTGGAAAATTTAAGTGTGCAATACAAGGATGTACTGCACATTCTTCTAATGCTTCTGCAAGTTCTATTATGGTTAGGGTAAGATTCATTGAACATAAAGTACACACCCTTGGTAAGTAAGGATCTGGTGACTAAGGTTATGTTAGTGGGGGGCATGGCCAGGGAGCAGAGACCCACACCCTGGTGAGGACCTGGTGTCTTAAATTAGGTTAGGGTCCAGTCAAAAACTGATAATTTGCTACTGAAATGATGATTTTAAATGTTAAAAGCATACATAAAACACAAGAAAACTGTTGTTTCAACTGCAGAATACAATTCATGGTGTTAAGTAAAATGTTACTGCATAGACCCATTTTCATAACTTAGGTCATGTCTCCATTTTCACAGCAATTGCAGTATACGCCTAGCAAGGACCTGGCGTCTTAAGTTAGGTTAGGTAAGGTGTGGTGGGGTTAGGTCGCAATACTATATGTTTTCATTCCAAGTGCCCTGGACTAAGTTATGTGGTGGGAGTCAGGAGGGAACAAAGCCACCAGGAAAGTCACTTAGCACCCCTGGCTAAGTTAGGTTGGTTGTGGTTAGGTTAAGATGCAACCCTACCAATTAGTTCTTATTTGAATATTCAATATCCCATATTAGGTTAGGTGAAGTGCCACTCGGGGGGGGGGGGGGGGGGGGCAAATATTCTAGCCAAATAAGGAAGCATCATCCTAGGCTAGGATAGAGGCTGAATATATCCTTGTATTTCACTTTTGTGTTTTTCAAAGCCAAAAAGCTTTTTTCTTTTAATTTGATACCCCGTTTATTGCAGATATAAGGGATCCAGTATCTCTAAAACTAATTGCCTCATTTGCAACCGAAATGAATGACAAACGTTAGCAAACAAGAGCAATGAAAACTTTCTCCAACAGAATACACTTATGGCTTTCAGTAAAATTTTACCATACATGTGCACATTTCTGTAACTTTAGGAACCTAATTCAACTTATCTTAGGCCTTGTCTGCATTTTCTGAATAACTACAGTGTAGGCGTGATCCCAATTTATGGCATATTCACAGTAGGCCTAGTAACACTTTTCATCGAAATATCGACTGTGTAATTAAGCTGGTTACTCACGAAAGAATGCGTTAGCCTAGAGGACCTATCGTAAACTCATGCCTGAAACCACGAAGAAGCAAGAAAATACCATATGTTTTTGTCTGAGCTTTTCCCATCTACTGTCTACTATTTTTCGTCTACTTCATACTAGGCTAGGCCTATATATAGCTCTACGTACGACTTTGATACAACTTGAAACTAGGTATTAGCTATAGGTGGCGACCAACGGACCTTCTTTGATTCGACAGCTCTTAGGTTTGTAATGCAAAATGCGGGCTTTGTATTTAGGTTTATCGCCCTTTTGGGATGAAGGTAAAACATAAAATGACGGTAAATACCTACCTTAAACATAAACAAAACATAGGTATGAACAAAAGGCTAATCGGGTCGGCGACTGGGGGAAACCAGCCCTGGTACTAGTACTTTTCATGTTTTACCCTCTTTTCGACTGGAAATCACTGACCTTGGTATACTCGTCTGTATGATTTAAATTCAGACTTAGTTGATAAGTTAGATATGAAAAGAAGTCGGAAACCTGGCGTGGACCGCCAAAGACATGCCCGAGGTTAGGTCTATGCATGCATAATCCTCTCAGTAATTAGGTATGAGTTACGAATTTCATAAGCAATGAACTGATTAAACATTGGCACGTACCTGCTTTGTGTAATATTGAGCTTCATCCGCCACTACTGATTATACAATCGCGTGCGTACTACATATTTTTACTTCTTTAGACAATAAAACGGGCACTAGTATGGATTACAAAAAATGCTTACAACAAACTGGGGTAAGATCACTGTTACTGAGCTTGTTAGTTGCTACTCTTAAAATAAGCGGAAGAAATTACAACTGTCTTCATCGGTTCATCTTAGAAAAGCAGAACAATTTTGTTAATTTACAAGAAAAATATAACTGTTAGGCAGTGTAGAAAATGATAGCTAAACGTAAATAAGGTTGCAGCACGAAGACAATATTTTGGACTGAAGGATATGGGAAAGGGTGAATGTAACAGTACATATGGAATAATATCAGAAATTACAAATATAATGAGACATGCTTCGTACCACAAGGATGAACGTAAAATCGTATAAAAAACATAATTTCATTGTTATCCCGAGACTATTTTCAGTTTATCTCATCGGTAATGCATTACATACACCTTTAAATATTTTTAGCCAAAGTGATATCTTTGTGCGGCCTTCTCCTTTACGTTTATCTAACTGCCGTTTTCAGAAACAAGTAGAAAAATACTATTAATTTTTTTGAGATTCGTAATTTACAGTAAAATTATTACAAGAACGAGTAAAAATTCACAAATAACTCGCAAGTTAAATGGGTCCCATAAAATGATAGATGGCGCTGCCCAAGTGCCAATCCCATGAGCGATCTTACCTGTCCTGGACTCCTGTTAGTGCGTCTGAGTCGGAGACCTAGATTCGATAATTCCTAGAGTTCTTCCTTTTCCCGTTGTATACCAGTGTAACTGTCACAAAAGAGTTGCGTTACGTATCACGTTGCGAAGTGTATTTGAATCTTGTGGTATTCGCATATAAAGATTTGTGTTGATATACAATACCTTTCGTTTTCATAACGGCGTGAACCTCTGTCAGTAGGCTATGACACAAGCTTCCCTCAATTCTGCTCCAACGGATACTCTGGAAGGACCACCACCCAGGTCGGTATGCCCATGGCAGGTCGTATTTTACTGCTTGTTTTGGTATGTGGGGAGGTGAGCTTAAACCAAACCAAAATGTTCTCATTAGTGTCGCTTATGCCTATCGTTAGTTACATAGCTTACAATGTGTGGACTTTAATCATATCTTTGTACCTAATGAGCAAGATCGGCCTAATCAAAGAGCCCACAAGTCATGACAGCAAGAAATTTAAGCCTGTTAGACCGTGTAATTATAAGTTTAGTACTATACAAGCTTGAATTCCATACCATTTATTATTGTATTGTAGCCTGAACATGCTTTGGCAAATCGGGTTTTAATATCGAAGTGGTATTATTCGGGCATGTCCAAAACATGTAAAACTGCAAACTGCTGCCGCAACTACGTTCCCGTCGACATTTATATTTAGCTCCTTATATTTGTGATTTCCGTTTTGTTTGTCTTTGTTTATGAGAATTAAATTTACCATTTTTTGTTTAAGCTGTTGCGTTCACCCCCAAGGAACTGGTACTAAACAGGCTCCCATTTTTCACATAAAGTGAAGCAGAGGGGCATGGAAGTAGTTAACATTTTTATCTTAGTAATTATCGGTGAGCGGTTGGACTAGTACAGTACTATTATGGATGACAGTCGCATTTTGGTCTCTTAGCTATATAATAAAGTTTGCATTCACGTTTTTCTTGACAAGTTTGATTTATGCATTAATCTTTTATGGATTATAATGTATTGGATAATAGTGTGTTTATTGCATGCATTCTTTTTTATGGACAAGAGTAATTGTTGCATTAATTTGTTTTTATGGATAATATTGTTTCCTGCTTTTATTCGATTTTATAGAAAAAAGGCGATTTTTCCATTCTTTCGTTTTGGTGGATAAGAAGTGTTTACATTCGTTTTGCACTGAAAAAAGTTTTATAAAGTTAAGCATGATACAAATTGTTCCAATTGACTACAAAACATATTCACTAATCAATAAACAAGTAGTGAGAATGTTTATTAAGGTCAAATTTTAGAAATACATACATACACACACAGGGATCAGAACAAAGAGAAAAAAAAAAACTACTCAGGCTTAAGGCTGATATTACTGAGGAGGGAGGAATTTACATAAAAGCTGAGCTCTAGTTTTCAATGCATTGTATTTACATGAATTTACAGAGGTCCAGGAGACTAAAAAAGGGGGGTCGCTGTGTCGATCCACCAGAACACGTGGCTGGAGCAATCCAGTCACAGCGTTCAGAAATTTTGCGCTAACGGATTGAAAATGCAAGCTTGCTCCAAGGTTTTCCAACTCCTACCACAATCAGGCACGGTGTTTGTTTGCAAATAGAGGACACGGGCATAAGGCAGGGGCCACACGAGGGCGAACGTTACACACTACTTTCAATAAAAAAGGCCACTCATGGGGGGGAATGAAATGACTGGGAATCTACACAAAGATAACTATTTCATAGCTTGAATTTGCTAGGGGGGTTTTCACTAGTACCACAAGGGGAGTAATCTCAGAATTGAGCCCAGATGGGGGAATGAGAAACTACACAAGTTGCCTTGGAAAAAGGAAATGAAATACAGACAAAGGTAAAAGAATTCCCTGGCTGAACTGGAATTCCTCTCACAGTACCTGGGTTCCCGAGGCTTGTAGTCTCCTCCTTGATGGTTCCATGCACTAGGGACTCTTTAAAGATATACTTGGGACTTCCCAGAAAGAGCAGGCGTAAGCAGACAAAGGGGGTGATAGGCGGCGTCTGGGCGGTGCAGGAGGAGATCTGTCCTGTCTTAATTCTGGTGTTCTTCTGAGCTCCAAGTCGTTTGAGTGATCCGCTGGGCCTCTGATCGTTTTAAATCCTCATCCCTTTAGGGGTAATTCCAACAACCAATGGGAGAAGAGATAGCTTTTTTTGAGAGAATGGAGAGAATGGATGCTTCCAGTTGAAAGGGGCAACTTATATTCAAACAAAGATGCATTGAACTTGGTAAAAGGCTTTTATTTTCCTTGGTTCTGGCTTAAAATCTTGAACATATATATATATATATATATATATATATATATATATATATATATATATATATATATATATATATATATATATATATATATATGTATATGTATATGTATATGTATATATATATATGTGTATATGTGTATATTGTATGTGTATATTGTATGTGTATATGTGTATATGTGTATATATGTATAGTGTATATGTATATATGTATATATATATATATATATATATATATATATATATATATATATATATATATATATATATATATATATATATATATATATATATATATATATATATATGTATACATCGAGCTACAATGTCCTTTAATATCTAATTCGCTCTACCTCGGAATTAATATATTTTCATATGTGCTTAACCGAAGGGGAATTTTTTCTTTACGATAATAGATTTTGCCTGTACCTGGGCGCGAACGCAGGAGACATTCAAAATCCAGGTGGTGGTGGGGTGGAAGAGCTTCACTGACGTGCCTGGATTTGAATGTCTCCTGCGTTCGCGCCCAGGTACAGGCAAATCTATTATTGTAAAGAAAAATTCCCCATTGGTTAAGCATATATGAAAATATATTAATTCTGAGGTAGAGCGAATTAGATATTAGAGGACATTGTAGCTCGATGTATGTATATGAATCACGGTAATGTGATATGACTTATGTATATATGTATATGTATATTTATATGTATATATACATATGTATATATGTGTATATATATATATTATATTGTTACGTATATAGGGCCTTGAGAGAAGCTAGATACGTAAACGGAAAATATTGAGGGAGATTTGCAAGAGGGAATTGCTTTAACTTATACCGTAAACTGATAGTTATTAATTTCTTTCTTTAGAGGGAGGTCGCCAGAAAACTCAGCTCGTTACTTTAAAACTATTTATTTACAAAAAGGCCCGTGCTGGCCTGGAGAAAAGTTAAATGATATTGGCCCCCACGTTGGGGCTTATAGTCTCATTCAATTCAAGCTGATTTTCATTCACTTGGGTTAATGCACACTTGCGGCAGAGAGACGGCACGTGACTCATGGAATCTGGAACAGAATCCCAGATTAAACGAGATAAAAGGAAAAATGACTTCTTGCTTTGATTAAGGCTGATTAATTCTCTAACATTGGGGAAGGTAAACTCGAATGGTTCACTGAGGTATGCACGAAAACTTGGTCTTTAACAAGTCACAAAGGGGAGCACGTGGCCCGATGAGGACAAAGGGCTTCTGATGTAGAAGGGGTAAAAATGAGAATTGAAAAATGAATTTAGCAAGAGTCGTATGGTAGTAAAAGGGTGCTGGGTTGAAGTTTACACTTTCAGACGTACCTTTATGCAATATCTGTGTATCCTTGTAGAAGAATGCGGCCTGACCTCTGTTCAGGTCTGGGGTTCGTGTCCACCAGTACGTCGTGGGTAGGCCTAATTTTGGGAGGCTGGCAATTTGACCTCTGTCCGAGATCACGTCTCGCAGCCGAACTGAGATCGATACTGGTTGTTTTCGAATCACGGGCTTCCAAAAACCGCCTCGAGCATTGCCTGAAAGGTGGTAAACACAACGCCAGCAAATTGGGAAGGAAAATAGGTCTTATTGTAGAAGTCCCTAAAATCCATCTCGAAGCCTAGCTACTCTTGTGACTTGCCTCTCTTACCCTAAGCTTCCGTCAGACCGGAAATATCATTCCTACGACATACCCACTCTCCCAAACAACAGTCGCGTTCAGGAGAAGGCATGGCTGCTACTTTTATAATTAAATATAACTAAAACTCTGCTGGGAAGGCGAGGCGTTCTATAGACGTAGCAATATACATATTCATATACATATACATATACATATATATATATATACGTATATATATATATATATATATATATATATATATATATATATACATATATATATATATATATATATATATATATATATATATATATATATATATATATATATATATATATATATATATATATATATCTATATAATATATATATATATAGTATATATATATACATATACATATACATATATATATATTATATATATATATATATATATATATATATATATATATATATATATATATATATATATATATATATATATATATATATATATATATATTCATACATTCAACTTACCTGTCAGATATATACATAGCTATCGACTCCGTTGTCCCGATAGAAATTCAAATTTCGCGGCACTCACTACAGGTAGGTCAGGTGATCTACCGCCCTGCTCTGGGTGGGCAGGACTAGGAACCATTCCCCGTTTTCTAATCAGATTCTCTCTGTCGCCGGTATACAACATTGTTGTTACTTCCTCCTGACTGGAATTCTTTTTTCACAACGCTTTTGATCATCTTTTGACTGATTTTTGGTGACGTACTTGGATCGTTGTTTGGCATTCGCTATCGTGGACTGTTTTTTGGACTTCGCTTTGGATTTTCATGAATATGTCTGATTCTAGTGTTAGCTTCAGAGTGTGTGTGAATGAGGGCTGTAAGGTGAGGATTCCGAAAGCTTCGGTAGATCCTCCACATACCATGCAGTGGTTGTAGAAGGGTTCTATGCTCAATTGAGAATACGTGTAACGAGTGTGAGAGATTGAGTGCGCAAGAATGGAAGAATCTGACTTCTTACTTGAAGAAGTTAGAGAAAGATAGAGAGAGGAAGGCGGCTTACAAAAGCCGGAAAATGTCTAGTAGTTCTGTAGCTTCTTCTTCTTCTCATAATTATGCCCATTCTATTTCAGCCCGTTCACAAGTTAATCCCTCTGATTCCGCCTCAGAAATGGCGGAACTCAGAGCTTCCCTTCAAAAAATGCAAGAAAAAATGGAAGCATTGGAAGGTAAGAGAAGTGAATGTGGTTTCTCGAGTGATGTTAGTCCCCAGTGTAGTGGAGGGGGCGTCTGGTCGTCACTGCGACGCTCCCAGGTCTAGACCTCTTCCAAGCTCCCTGGCCCAGAGGAGAAGGAAAGTCGAAAGCCTTACGGGGGTCGTGGAGAAGAGGATGGAAGGAATCGAAGCTTTCACGTCCGCTGAAAAGGAATTGGAAAGAACCTGAGCTCAATTCTAGCCCCAAGCGCTTCTCTGAAGAGGATGCGCCTTCGGTAATCAAGAAAGCTAGAAAGGAGTTAGATCCTTGGAATGTAAAAGACTCTCGAGCGCCTTCCAGATCTCCTTCTCCTGATTCGAATAAGCCTTCGACCAGGAAAATTTTGATGAATGTGCAGGAGCAATTAGCGTCTTTGGTAGGAGTACTTTCTAAAGAGCCTACTCGTAAAAGGATGACAGGCTTCCGATTAAGAGATCCAAATACCGATCTCCTGTCGGGCGCGACGAACCCTCCAGGGGAGTTGTCGCACAAGCGGCCATCTCTGGGGGGAGCGGTGCGTTAGGCAGGCGAGACGTGGGAAAGGAAGTAACTCCTGCCAAGCGTCTGGCGCCAACTAGGAGCCAGGCGCCAAGTAGGCGCAAAGAGCCTGACTTTACTGTAGATCGTTCTAGGCCCAGATCTTCATCCAAGCAACAAGAGCCAACTGGAGAAGAGAGAACTCCTGATAGGAGTAAAGCGCCCGCTAAGCGCAATATACTTGCCATTCGAAAGGCGCATTCCATGAGCGATACTCCTACCAAGCCACAGGAGTATTCGGAACTAGATGCGCCTTCCATAGGTCAGGAGTATTCGGGAAGAGATACTCCTGCCAGGCGCCTTGAGTACTCTGACCTCGATACTCCTCCCAGGCGCCAGGAGTATTCTAGACTTTTTAACTCCTACCAGGCGCCAGAGTATTCGAAGCGCGATGTGCTACCAAGCGCCAGGAGTATTCTGAGCTTAATACTCCTAACAGGCGCCAGGAGTATTTGGAGCGAGATGCGCCTACCAGACGGCAGGAGTATTCGAAGAGTGTTAAAACTGTCAGGCGCTAGGAGTATTCCAAACAGGATACTCCTACCAGGCTCCAGGAGTATTCTCAGCGAGATACTCCTGCTAAACGCCAGGCGCATTCTCCTCATGAAGAGCTTGATATCCGACAGGAGTCTAACAGGCGTAAAACAGTTATACGTGACTCGCCTAATGATAAACGTAAGGAGAGAGTTACTCCTAGCCCCTCTCCTAATAGAAGTGCTTCTTCTTCGGAAAGGAAGAAATCAAGAGAGGAGACAGATGGAGGGAAGGAGCCTTCTCCTTCCGAGCCTATTAATTTAGATGACGTCTCGGAGGACGAAGTTACTAACAGAGAAGGGCTTTCGAATTACAAAGTTCTTTCTGCTCTTCTCTTAGAAGAATATGGAGATGCATTGACTCCAGCCGCTCCTCCTTCTCCGCGCGCTCTATTTTCAAGTACGAAGGCGCACAAGTCTTCATCTTTCCTGAAAATGAAGCCGGCCATATCCATGAAAAGGGCCTTACCAATCTCTTGACTCCTGATCAAGACAAAGAAGGAGTTAGGAAGACGATCTTTTGCATGCCTCCCGCTAAACTAAGGGTAGTAGAGGCGGTATGGTACAAAACGGGAGAAAATATGGGATTGTCTCTGCCGTTTCAGCTGAATCGGACTTCTCCAGTCTCGTAGACTCGTCGAGGAGACATGCCTTAAATTCAGCGAAAGCAACATGGGGTCTCTCGGAAATGGACCATCTCCTCAAGGGACTTTTTCATACCTTAGAAGTATTTAACTTCCTAGATTGGTCCCCTGGGGTTATTGCTAAGAAGTCCCATGAAAAAGAACAACTAAGCCCTGAAACCTTACATAGCATCCTTACCATGCATCGATAAGGCGGTTCAAGATGGATCGGGGCGGAAAGTGTGCTCCTCTTGCGTGGCAGGGAATACTAAACGAAGAGAGCGGTTCATAGTGCCTTTCTCACTAAGGCCGTCTCGCCTTCGCAGAGATCCGCTTTGCTGTATGCGCCTCTCTCTGAACATTTATTTCCTTCTCAGTTGGTGAGAGACATTGCCCATTCGCTAACTGAGAAAGCCACTCAAGATCTTTTAAGGCAATCCTCAAGGAAAAATAGACCTGTGGCCAGTGAGGAAAAGAAAGCCTCTAGGCCAGCTCAACAACAGCAGCCCTTTCGAGGAGGCCCTCAGGCTAGATCCATTGTCAGAAGAAAGTCAACGGAAAAAAGGGGAAGTTGTTCCGATACGTAATACAAACCCTCGGTCCTTTAACAATAGGAAGGTAACTAGCGGCAGCTGGGACGGTCGTAAGCTTCGAACAAGGGGAGAACAGGTAGTTAACTGCTTGTCGATCGTGCGCGCGGCCCTCCCGCGCGCCCGAGAGGTGAAGAATCACTTTTGCTTTCGGCCGCGGGTGTGAAGGACGTGTTCGTCATCGCTCTCTGCCCGTTTTCATCGTCGTATGCTTTGTTTTATATTGTGTTTTCTACTAATGGTTTGTTTGATCTTGAAAATGAAACTGTAAGTACACTGTTTTCATTTTCATTACTTAATTAGAAAATCAACATGGAGCTATCGCCGTAGAGGCGGCGATTTCCGCTCTTTTCATGAAATTGAATTTAATTATGTCTCGGTGCCGAGGGCGGGCGCACTCGCGCCGAGTCATGTATTTTTGGCGAAAGTGTGTAATTGAAAGATGTAAGTACTCTTTTTCATTATATTTTTGCCCTGTGCGTTCGTTGCCGAGAGCTTGATTGCGCTCGGCACGAGCCTCTTATTTTGTATGAATAGAATGCAATGAAAGTGGATTCGCAATGCAGTTTTCTTTTCATTTTCATTTATTAATTGCATCAAATTTAATTTTGGATCAATTTCCGCTCTTACCCGGGAATTAATCCTACGATTTATTGCTGTGAAAGTGAAATCGCAAGTGCAGTATTGTTCATTTTCATTTTATAATTATGATAGCATCATATTATTATGGACCTCAAGTTTCCGCTCTTACCCGGGAATTGATCTTTCCCCCTTTAAGTTCTATGAAGTGAATCGCAAGTGCAGTATTCTGTTTCATTTTCATATTACTTTTCACTGCTGTGCGGGGGTAGGGGAAGCGAAGGTCTGCCAGGAAGTCGTCGGAAAGCTCTCCCGCGACTCCCTTGGTATCCGATTCTTCGTCTTCTTTCCTGCCCCCCCGCTCAGCTTCCTCGTATTTTGTATTTGGGGTCTTCCTTCCGTTCGGGGTGGGGCATGTCTCCCCCCCGTGCGTGATGGAACCCCTCTTACTAATCTGTCTGTGCTACCGCAGGTGCTACATCCGTGGGAGACGACCTTGGACAGGTATGGGCCACTACGGCTGCAGGGCGTGCCTAGCATCCACGATCTGCTGCAGCGTCTAGCGTAGGTCTGGGGGCGGTGACCTTGGAGCGGTCTCCACTACAACCTTCACGCCGCTTATGCTGCTTCCCCCCCCGCTGGTCTACATCACCAGCTGTGTCGGTGACGCCGTCTGCCGCTTCTAGGTCCGGTCGCCGCCGTACCGAGGAGGGGTATGCCGCTGCCGCCTGTGTTTCTTCGTGTTGCCTGCCCCAGACTTCCGCTATTCCAGCAGCTCGCCCCTGGACCGGCTGCCAGTACAGCTTCCCGCTGGCTGCCGATGATTCTACGAGGCGATGGCTGGGCCTTGCCGTACCTGTCGCTGATGTGGTTCCCGCTACTGGCTTGGCTGTCCCTTTCTGTGTTTACCGCTGCCGCTGTTCCTGCCGCTCCTGAGCTGGTTGCTGTTCCTGTCGCTCCTGGTTCCTGCGCCTGTCCATGCTGGTCCTGCACATGGTGTGTCTTCCCAGTCCCAGGTCCTTCCGGACAGGTGCAGTCGGGCCGTGTTGCTTCGGCAATAGGCCCGACTTCGGCCTGATGGAGGACCTGACGACGTCCTGCGTGAGCTGACGAAGAAGAGGAAGGTGTCATCTTTGTCTTCGTCTGCTGCTGCCTCTTCCCCTTCGACTTCTAAGGCCCATAAGCCGAAGAAGAAGAAGGCTGCCTCTCCCCCCTAAGAAGTCTCCTTCGGGAACTTCTGAGGGCCTTCTGCTCCTTCGGGAGCGGAGCCCGTCTCCCCTCCGTAAGGAAGAGATAGACTGGGGGACCAGAGGAGTATCGGTTAGCTCTGGTACTTCCTCGCCTGGTGCTAGCGGCGATGCCGCTACGCCAGGTTCCGGCTCGGTCTCTCGTTCGTGGGAGATCCCGAGTGTACGCTCTCCCTCGGGAGACCGTGCAGCCAAAGTTTCGGCGCCAGAGTTCGCTCGGCGCCAAGACCACGGCACGGAGCAGAAGGCTGGCGAGAACCGCTCAGGTGACTCTCGCCAGGCCAGCGGCCGCTCTCGCAGCGACCAGCTGGTAACCGGGTTTTCCCCCTAAAAAGAAGAACTCCTTCAGGAACTTCGAAGGGCTCGTCACACTCCGGTGTGACGGGGGGGTTCTTCTGCTGGTCCTCCTGTTCCTTCGGGAACGGGGCCCGTCTCCCCTTCTGAGAAGAAGAAGAAGACGGGGACCAAGGGTGTGCTGGCTACCGCTGGTACACCCTCGCCTGGTCTTGGCAGCTCTGCTGCTAAGCCAGGTACCGGCTCGGTTTCTCGTCCCGCAGAAGTTCCGAGTGTACGGTCTCCTTCGGG
Source organism: Macrobrachium nipponense (assembly GCF_015104395.2). Taxonomy (NCBI): domain Eukaryota; kingdom Metazoa; phylum Arthropoda; class Malacostraca; order Decapoda; family Palaemonidae; genus Macrobrachium; species Macrobrachium nipponense. The sequence continues at coordinate 15,149,574 of NC_061096.1, forward strand.
TGACCGTGCAGCCAAAGTTAAGACGCCTGAGTTCGCTCAGCGTCATGACCGAGGCACGGAGCAGAAGACTGTCGAGAGCCGCTCAGGTGACTCTCGCCAGGCCAGCGGCCGCTCTCGCAGCGACCAGCCGGTACCCTCGGGGGGTGGACGTGACGGTCTCTGACTGGCCACGGGTTTGAGGCTGGGGAAAGAGGTCCCCCAGGTACCTCGACCGACGGTACCAGCCTCGGCTGGTACCAGCGGTTTGACGTGCCGCGAGGACGCTCACCGGTCTCACCGCGAAAGTGAGCTCTGCAGGTCACCTGACCGCCGCTCCCACAGGGACCGGGCGGATACGATGACCAGCAGCAAGCTCGTCTGACGCACGGGACCGGGGTCGACGTGCTCAGTCGAGCCGCTCGCCACAAGTGAGCGGCACGGCCAGGCCTGCAGATCGATCCCCAACCGCGGGTTGGTGATCGGCTGCAGCCCCCACCCCCACGTACCGCTGGTCCTGCCAGCGAGCGGGGGGGGGGGGGTGGGAGCGTGAGGTCTGTCTCTCCACTACCTTCAACTTCCTCGGGCTACACCGGGAAGAGCGAGGTAGCTAGGAGTGATTGTGAGAGGTGCGCCGCTCACGATCCCGGTCCGCACGACGCCGCAAGTGCCACGTATGGTCTTAGGACCAACCAGGACGTACGCGCAAGTGATTGGAGGCGACCGTCAGGGGGGGGGAAGGGGGGTGGTAGCGTCAGTTCTGTCTCTCCGATACCTTCAACTTCCTCGTCATACGCCAGGAAGAGCGAGGTATATAGGAGTGATCGTGAGAGATGCGCCGCTCACGATCCCGTCACGATGCCGCACGTGCCAGGTATGGTCTTAGGACCAGCCAGGACGTACGCGCAAAGTGATTGGAGGCAAACCGTCAGGGATCTGTTGCTGGTCCTTCTTCTGAAGGAGGAGGGTCTTGGGAGCTGCTCTTGTGGGAGGGACTGGATGGTCCTACTCCTCAAGACGCTGTAACTTCCGAGATTCAGAGTAACTTTGCCCAGGTTATTGCACTGATTCGTCAGCACAACGACCTGGGGGAAGGATCGCCGCTCCCACCAGCAGAGCACCATGTCTCTGCTCGAGTCGTTTTGGGGCCCGAGAGGGAACCCAAACCGACGGTGGGTTTGCCGCGATCGGAGCTTGCCGATTCTGTCTTGAACCAGTCTCTCTCGTCTCCGGACAAGAAGGCTCTCTCAGTTCTGGCCGGTCGATCAAGCTACTTCCACCTCCTCTACTGCGACAGCGGCGTTTCTACGTGTCTTCGGACACCGTATTTAAATACTCCTTCGGTCCTCCTGAGAGGTTTCGACCTCGACGAGGACTGGAATGAGTCGGAGGACGGTATCGGCTCTCTCCTGTCAGGTGTCGATCAGCCCCACCCAGACGACGTTCACAGTGGCGGCAGACCCTTACCTACAGTGAGAGTTCGTAACCCTCCTCGGGAAAACGTTTTCTCCTGACGATACGTTTTCCCAGACTCTGAGAGGCCATCGCCGCAAGGCGATGGCTGCTCCTACTCTTCTCCAACTGCTAGTTCCACTGGGAAGGCGAGCGAGCGAGTATCCAATTCCTCCCCCATTCTCTCCTTACGGCTACGAGGGAAAGGGGAGGGATCCTACAGAGATTTCTCTGTAGGATTCCACGTTGGGGACTGCGCTACCGGGGGGACCTTCGGGTCCTACCTGACGTAAGCCCCGGTCGTTGAGGAGGGATCCTGCCCCATTCTCGATTTCTACGGGAATCGAGAGGACCACCAGCCGATATCGTTTGACGAATTCGGTGGGGGTTTCGCAGACTGCTTAGAATCTACGGAATTTCTAGCGCATTCAGAGTTGTTAGAGTTTCTACGATCTCCAAACACTTAGGCGAGACCACGGTCCAAAGTGAGCGAGACGAGAATCCGATATGTTACACGATAATCGGGAACCTCGCCTATGCTCGAATTCCTGGAATTTCTAGCAATTAGGAAGAAGACTGCTGCTGAAAGAAGACTATCTCACAATAGGCGACCAAACCTGGAATAGAGAAGAACGGACGGGAATATCCAGTTTGGCTTGAACTATCGTCTTAGTATTCTGTTCACCATTGAAGCTTTCCTTCGAGGAAGACTTCTTCACTTCTCTCTTTTGATAGAGACCGAAAGGTGGTCGATCTCCAATCCTTATTTTGTTTTCTTGAAGGAAAGAATTTAGGATGGAGATCGTTGTTCAGAATCCTACAAATATACTACGTATATTAACCTCGCGACATGATTCTGCTAAGCAGTTGAATGGTCCGAGGGGTAGGCGCATATCCTGGTTATTCAACTCGGGTTGCCTGCAACCTCCCAGGAGTTTCCAGTTTCAATTTTATATACTTATGGTGTTGTCACAACAACACCATTTAAGCTTTATATTTACCGAAATTCGTTTCGCATAAATATAATTGCTCGAGCATATCTTTTTTATGCTCGGTGGTTCTAGCCGAACGCATTCCTTCGTGGAAAGGATTACTTGGCAACTCAGGATGACGAGTCAGCGACAGCTACTGCGTATTGAATTGCCCAAGAGGCATTTCAGTACCAGCTGCCGCTTTGAGATGGACGGTTGGTTATGTCTTTCTCACCTGCTTTGATTGAATACCAACCGTATCTCTGCCCAACAATCACGGACTTAAGTCTCTGATTAATGGGGATTCTCGCATACATGAATGACCATCTACTGCTGTGACGCTAGTATTCATCGTCTTCGGTATTGCGTGAGAATTTAAACAGAGATATCTATTCGACTCTCATCTTCTGTTTACCGCACGGTAACAGAATTCTGTAATAGTCTCTTGCTGCATCGTATCTCGATAATGCGAATGATTTTTGCGGAATCTGAGTTTGTCCTCAAAATATCTTGTATTCGAAGGTGTGCAATTGTTCATTGTTCACCCCGGATTAGCAGATGTATTGAAAGACATCGCCTACTCCCACACCTGCCAGCTCTACTTCCAAACGTTCAGCACATGAGAAGCAGTTCTTCAGGCGGCTCTCCCCTGTGTTTCATTACTGAAGAACGCCCGCTTTCACTGCACACCGGACAGCAATGAAATGGCGGTTAGCGTTTTCAGTCATTTGTAAGCACAGGTTTGAGAATCTTGAGATTCCTTCTCTCGATTCAGTGGAAGACGTAGGTTGCATTCATTGCCTACCTTCGTCTTCAACGTCACATAGTGTTGTTTCTCCTTAAGCTGAGATTCAACGTCTAGAGATTTTCTTGCCATCAGGGACCTCGGTCTTTCGAAGGCAATTGACTTTCGCCTTTTGAGCTTATGCATTAAGAGAATCATCGCCGCGCCGTCCGGCATCGGTGACTAACAAATATTTTATTTGTTTGGTCTCTCAGCATAACTCTTTAAAGGGCGAAGGTCACGTGACTTACCCGGATGCTTGGACAACTTGCCTCTACTGATTCCGAACCAGTCAGTCGGCAGCTGTCAGAGCGCCCGAGTCAGTTACGAACTATGCTGTGGACTTAGTTCGGTTGTTCCAGAGCAATCATTACTTCGTCTTAATAGCTTGGCAGTATGAGTACTGTACATAACCAAAGTCAAGAAGAGGGATAGGTCATACGACTATCCCCTTCTTTTCGTCTTAGGTAACTGCATGACTTCTCTTGAGAAGTCAAGCACAAGGGATGGGGATTTGTGACGCTCGATTTTCGTACCGATCTTCGTAGCGAAGACTCAGAACCCTTCGGTAACTGACGATTGGTTCGAGTCCTTCACAATACCCATCCCTAATGGACTTCACCGCCTCCGATACGAAGGCTATGCTGCTTTGTCCTGTGAAGGCGCGACGGAGCTTGTCTGAAGAAACTCGACACCCAGGATGAGTGTGGACGCCTCTTCATCATTCTCTCGCGTTCCGCAAGAAACTTCTCCGTGGCGCAGGTAATGAAGGCAGGCGCCTGGTCCAACCGGACCGCATGCACCTCCTTCACCTTCGGGATATTGCCCACAGTTCCTTGGATCTTTTTCATTGGGAACCGTGTGGTTGCTACACGTTGTGTAGTTAACCCAGACCCTCGCAGGCTGAACAGCATCGAGTCCTGGTGTGACCATAAGAATGGATGAGGAATGAGAGTGTGACTGGCTCCTCTTCCCATCTTTTTTCTTCCCTCTACCTCTGGGTAGAGGGACACGGTCGTCACCCTGCTGGGTAAGGACGAGATGCAGGTGAGCTACTCAATAGAGCACCATCCTATCCCTTTCAGTAGGGATAGGAGTAAATGTCCACCACTTCCTCCAACAAGGGGGAGGAAGTGGATGCCAATTTGAGACAAACCCATCATTTTATGATTGTCTCTTGCAAACAGGAACAAGTTCTTGCTTGCTGGTACGAAGAGATACGCTTGCCTCTCTCTTAGTACTTGGCCCAGAGGTCTGACCATTGATCCTGCGGTGCACACCCCGATCAATCGGACAGAGGTTTGGATCCCTCTTGCTCTTACGACCAGGGAGGCACTCCAGGGTTGGACGAACACCAGTCTGTTCACCAAAAAGACTCAGATTCCTCCCACCAAGAAGTGAGTCTTCCTATTGTTAAAGGACCGAGGGTTTGTATTACGTATCGGAACAAATGACAATTTGTCGAAAATTGCATTTTTCCTAACTATACAAACCTGAGGTCCTTTACATATAGTCCCACCTCATGCCACCCCTCACTCTGCAACTTTTTGCATGGGCCTAAAGCAAAGTGATTCTTCACCTCTCGGGCGCGCGGCGCGCGCACGATCGGACAAGCAGTTAACTACCGTTCTCACCCTTGTTCGAAGCTGACGGACCGTCCCAGCTGCCGCTAGTTACCTTCCTATTGTTAAAGGACCTCAGGTTTGTATAGTTAGGAAAAATGCAATTTTCGACAAATTGTCATATCTGCCTTCCGTCCCTTTAAGAAGGGAAAATGAGAAATCTTTCCTCCAGACACCTGTAGGAGCCAGGTTACAGTTCTTTGCGGGAGCATGGGAAGACATAGGATCCGATCCTTGGTCAATGTCAATAATCAAGAAGGGTTATATCCCATTCAAGGACAGGCCACCCTTGACACATCACTGAGGGAACTGTCAGCCAGATACAGGGACCCTGTTCTGATGGATACTCTTCGTCAAATGGTGGAACAGATGTGGGACAAAAGAGCAATAGAGCTGGTACTGGATCAAAGCTCCCCGGGGTTTTACAATCGCTTGTTTCTCGTAGCGAAAGCCTCGGGGGGATGGAGACCGGTACTGGATGTAAGTTTGCTGAACAAATTCGTACAACAACAGAAGTTCAGCATGGAAACGTCTGCCTCAGTACTTGCAGCTCTCCGTCAAGGAGATTGGATGGCGTCCCTAGATCTTCAAGACGCATATTTCCACGTCCCGATTCACCATTCGTCGAGGAGTACCTTCGTTTCAATGTTCGAGGGAAGGAATCTCTCAGTTCAGGGCCCTGTGTTTCGGCCTTTCTACGGCTCCCCAAGTCTTTACAGACTTGATGAAAAACTTGTCAAAAACACCTTCACATGAAAGGGATAAACGTCTCCCTATACCTGGACGACTGGCTCATCAGGGCCAGGTCTCAAAAGCAGTGTCTGGAGGACCTGTCAACAATCCTGGAATTGACAAAGACATTAGGATTAATCTTGAACCTCGAGAAATCTCATATGGTCCCCAGCCAGAACGTAGTCTATCTGGGGATTCAGATGGATTCTCGGGGTTTTCGAGTATTTCCTTCTCAAGAGAGAGTAAGGAAAGGCTGTGCCACAGTATTGAACTTCTTAGAGAAAGAACGTACTTCAGCGAGGGAATGGTTGAGCCTTCTGGGGACCCTTTCCTCGCTCGAACAGTTCTTTCCTCTAGGAAGACTACATCTCCGTCCGCTTCAGTTCTTCCTGAGAAGCAGTTGGAGTTGGAAGACAGGACAGCTCTCGGACACGTTTCCAATCTCATTAGAAGTAAAGCAACAATAGGGTGGTGGTTGACCCCCTTAGAAGAAAACAAAGGAGTATCCTTAGAAGTACGGAACCCAAAACCTGACATTGTTCTCAGACGCGTCGGAGGACAGGTTGGGGTGCGACTTTAGGGTCCAAAGAAGTGTAGGGCACCTGGTTCGGAAGAGCAGGTGTCATGGCACATAAATTGCAAGGAGCTCTTTGCGATTCACCTCGCGCTAAGGGAGTTCTTCAGCAAGATAGTCAGAGACAAAGTAATACAGATAAGCTCGACAATACGACCGCTCTGGGCTTATGTCAAGAAACAAGGAGGAACTCACTCTCTCGCCCTATACGAACTGGCAAGAGATCTGCTGATTTGGGCAAATCAAAGGAACGTGGTTCTTCTAACGAGATTTGTTCAAGGAGAGAGGAACGTGAGAGCAGACAGACTGAGCAGGAGGTTCCAGGTCCTTCCTACAGAATGGACCCTCCACTCGGAAGTCTGTCAGACCCTTTGGTATCTTTGGGGGAAACCGCAGATAGATCTATTCGCCACGTTCTCTCCAAAAGGATAGATACATTTTGCGCCCTGGTAGAAGATCCAGGGCTTATGCAATAGACGCCTTTCTCCTGGACTGGTCAGGGCTAGACGTGTACGCTTTTCCCCCAATTCAAGATTCTGGGGGAAGTAGTCAGAAAGTTTGTGGCCTCGAAGGGAACCAGAATGACTCTGATAACCCATATTGGCCATCCCGAATTTGTTCACGGAGGTGATGGAGTGGACAGTGGACTTCCCCAGATCTCTTCCAAACAGGATAGATCTGCTCAAACAAACCCCACTTCGAGAGTACCATCAAAATCTACCCGCTCTTGCTCTGACTGCCTTTCGACTATCGAAAGACTTGTCAGAGCGAGAGGGTTTTCTCGCAAGGCGGCAAGCGCAATTGCTAGAGCCCGCAGATCATCTACTAGGCGAGTGTACCAATCGAAGTGGGAAGTTTTCAGAAACTGGTGCAGGTCGAAGAAGTGTCCTCTTCCAATACCTCTGTAACCGAAATTGCAGATTTCCTTCTTTTCCTGAGGGAAAAGTCACATCTCTCTGTACCAACAATTAAAGGATACAGAAGTATGCTTTCGTCAGTCTTTAGAAACGGGCTTAGATTTGACGAATAATAAAGATTTGCACGATCTCATCCGCTCCTTTGAAACATCGAAGTCAGTAGAACCTAGAATTCCGAGCTGGAATTTAGATGTGGTTCTGAAATTTCTGTCCTCGGAAAAGTTCGAACCACCTCATACGGCTTCATTCTGGGATATCACTAGAAAGTGTATATTTCTACTATCTCTGGCTACTGCTAAAAGGGTCAGTGAGTTTGCACGCCCTTGAGTCACGAGTTGGCTTTAAAGAAGATTCTGCGATTTGTCATTCCAGACTCCTTTTTCTTGCCAAAAACGAGAACCCTTCGAATCCCTTGCTAGGAGTTTCGAGGTAAAAGGACTTACTAGCCTAGTAGGCAGAGAAATAGAAAGATCACTTTGTCCAGTTAGAGCACTGAAATTCTATCTGGACAGAAAGAAGCGGGTGGATGCACAACATGGTCTATTGTGCTCGGTGAAAGACCCCAAGAGACCTATTGTCTAAAAATGCTTTGGCCTTCTTTGTTAGAAGTGTAATTACCGAGGCTCATAAGAACTGCCCAGATGACTCTTTTAATCTATTAAGAGTAAGAGCTCATGAGGTAAGGGCAATCGCGACATCAATTGCGTTCCAGAGAAATGTCACTTAAAAATATTTTGGACGCAACCTATTGGAGATGCAACTCAGTATTTGCATCTCATTATTTAAAAGATGTGCGAGTAACGTATGAGAAATTTTTTTCTCTAGGTCCATTTGTGTCAGCACAGACGGTTCTGGGTAAAGGAGAAAGCACCGATCCTTAAATATGTGTACGTAACCCTCTTGTCGGATGTGTTCTTGTGTTTCCTGTGCATGGGAGTGTCAGATGTTAATGTTGCACTGGCGGCCTTCACTTCTCTTCATTAGGAAATCGAGTGACAGCTGACTATTAGAGGGGTACAAAATTTTTGTTTGTTTGATTTTGTATGTATGATTTTCGAGTTTGTGGTTGTTTGCTAAGAGTTTGGGGATGACTCTTAACAATCATAGAACTAACACTGGTTAGGTTCGGGTGATCGGGATCGGTTGTGTGCTCCTTAAAGAAGGCTTGTTGTCATATAAGCGGGATTAGCAACCCCTTGACAAATGCCAGTTAGGCTCTGCCGAGTAAGGCTCTTGAGGTGAAGCAGACTCCTGGGCAGTAGCCACGAAGTCTTCCATCTAATAAGGTAGGAACCAAGGTTTATTTATACCTACAACATATGTTGTTTTACCTGTCTAGTCAGTAAGTTAGCTGTCTCTTGCCCTCCACCAAAGGGTGTCAATCAGCTATGTATATATCTGACAGGTAAGTTGAATGTATGAAAATGATATTGTTATGATACAATAAAGTTTCATACATACTTACCTGGCAGATATATACGATTGAGACCCACCCAGCCTCCCCGCAGGAGACAGGTGGAAGAGAGAATCTGATTAGAAAACGGGAATAGTTCCTAGTCCTGGCCACCCAGAGCAGGGCGGTAGATCACCTGACCTACCTGTAGTGAGTGCCGCAAAATTTGAATTTCTGTCGGGGACGACGGAGTCGATAGCTATGTATATATTCTGCCAGGTAAGTATGTATG
>NC_061096.1:15158786-15178786 GCF_015104395.2 Macrobrachium nipponense
CTGATGGCGATTTTCTTGGCTCTGAAAGCGTTCAGACCGTGGATCAGCGGGCAAAGTGGTGCAGATCAACGCGGACAATACCACAGCTCTGGCATACATACGCAAACAAGGAGGGACCCACTCGTTTACTCTTTGCAACTTGGCGAAGGAGATTCTTCTGTGGTCAGAGAGAGAGAAAAGTCACCCTGCCACCAAGGTTCATTCAAGGGGAGAAGAATGTCAGAGCGGACCTGTTGAGCAGGGAGGGACAAGTGCTTTCGACGGAGTGGATCTTGCATCAACAAGTATGCCAGAGGCTGTGGAATCTTTGGGGCAGCCCAGTGGTGGATCTTTTCGCTACCGCAGCGACGAAGAGGTTACCGAATTACTGTTCTCCAGTCCCGGACCCTCTTGCAGTCGCAGTAGATGCCTTCCTACTTTTTAAGGGGGGGGGGGGATTGGACGGGGCTAGACGCGTACGCATTTCCCCCATTCAAGATTTTAGGAAGGGTAATGAAGAAATTCAGAGAAAGTCAAGGAAAACAGGCTGACTCTAATAGCTCCATACTGGCCGGCCCAAACATGGTTCACAGAGGTACTGGAATGGACAGTGGATTCTCCGAGAAGACTACCCACGAGAGTAGATCTTCTCAAACAACCCCACTTCGACAGGTTCCACAAGAACACCCTCGCTCTGGGTCTGACTGTGTTCAGACTATCGAAAGACTTGTCAGAGCGAGGGGGTTTTCTAGAGAAGCAGCGAAGGCAGTTGCGAGAGCACGAAGGCTTCAACTATCAAAGTGTACCAGTCGAAGTGGGAGAACTTCCGTAAATGGTGCAAGAGTTGGAAGGTTTCTTCATCCAGTACCTCTGTGACCCAAATTGCAGATTTCCTTTTATATCTGAAGAAGGAAGTGGGTTTGGCAAATCAAACCATTAAAGGATATAAAAGTATGTTATCTTCAGTGTTTAGGCACAGAGGATTAGATCTGTCCAATGACGCAGATCTTAGAGATCTTCTCAGATCGTTTAATACAAAGAAGGATCAACATTGCAGAGCGCCTTCTTGGAATCTTGATGTCATACTCAAGTTTTTAGGAACGGATAGGTTTGAACCTATGAACAGTGCTTCATTGAGAGAAATATCTAAGAAAACTATATTCTTGGTAGCCTTAGCTACAGCTAAGAGAATTAGTGAGCTGCAAGCTATTAACAAACAAATAGGCTGGAAGCATAATAAAGCGGTTTGTTCATTCCAGGAAGATTTCTTAGCCAAAAATGAGAATCCTTCACATCCTTGGCCTAGGTCATTTGAAATTACAGGACTGGCCGAGCTAGTAGGTCAAGAACAAGAAAGGGTTCTTTGCCCAGTAAGAGCCTTACGTTACTACGTAGAAAGGACAAAAAGCATTAGAGGGGCTTCAGGTTCTCTCTGGTGTTCTGTGAAAGATCCTACTAGACCCATGTCTAAAAATGCTATGGCTTTTTTCGTAAGAGAAGTCATTAAGGAAGCACATTTGCTTTGCCAGGAAGAATACTTCGGTTTGCTTAAGGTTAAAGCTCACGAAGTGAGAGCGGTAGCTACGTCCTTGGCATTCAGAAAAAATTTAGCCCTCAAGGACATTATAGACTACGTTTTGGAGGACAAATTCGGTCTTTGCTTCGCATTACCTCAGAGACGTGAAGACAACTTTTGATAATTGTCAAACGTTAGGCCTGTACGTATCCTCAGGTACAATACTGGGCAAAGGAGTTTCCACCCCATAACCTACTAACATGCTAGGCTATTATTTTAATTAGGTTATAGTGTTTTATGGTTGTCTGAGAAGGTTATTGCCTGCTCAGTTTATGGTGTAGTATTTTGTTATAGTGATTGTGTGTGGTTCAGGTGACTAACTTTCCTAGCATGAATGCCCGTGGTAAATGAGGGCTAGGGTTCCCTGTCAGCAAATTGGTCATGTCCAGTTGTCAGACCCTTGTTATTAGCTTTCTCAACAAACAGGTCACATCCTAGTTGAGAGCTACTAAGGTTTAGCAGGCTAAGAGGCAGGACCTACGAAGTCAGCTACCTTAGCAGGCAAGGAACCTAATAGTAATTTTAAAAATTAGTTAATTTTTAAATTATAACGATGTTGCTGTCTATGACCCACCTCCAAATGTGTCAATCAGCTATATATATACCTGCCAGGTAAGTGTCATGCATAAAAATGATATTGTTATGATACAATAAAGTTTTATGCATACTTACCTGGCAGGTATATATAATTAAATTCCCACCCTCCTCCCCTCAGGAGACAGGGTTCAGAGAAAATCTGAGGAAAACGGGAATGGTTCCGAGCACCAGCGCCACGGGAACGGGGTGGCGATCACCTGAACTACCAGTGTACTAGTGGTTGCCGCGAGTTTTGAAATTCTGCCAGTGCGACAAGAGGATAAGCTATATATATACCTCCTCTCCAATTGGAGGATCCAGATAGGGAAACGTCGTTGGAAAAAGAAGTCCCTATCGCGGAAGAGAGTTTTCCCCAAGTGGGGGAAAGTGAATATAAAAGGATGGTACAATTTATTCATGATTTGTTTCCTCAGTCGAGAGTGGCGGAAGATCCAGTACACCCTATTCAGGCAATGTTCGAGGAATTATATTCCACAAAACCTTCAATACCTCGCACGTCCTGTAAGTTGACTTGGTTTGGTTGGGTGGAGCAGTCCTTGAGAGAGGTGGACGTTAGGTTGACTTCTGTAGTGGGTTCGGGTTGGCAGGATTCTTCTCTACTTCCACCCAGGAAGAATGTGTATGGAGTAGCGGGTAACCCTTCATCGGGTATGAGAGTTCCTCTGAATGAATCGGTGGAGGCTCTTTTGGCGAGAGTTCCCTCATCGTCTAGACAGGTAGGAATCACCTTGAGAGAAGCGACCATTTTGGAGGACACCTTTTGGAACCAGTCTGAAGCTCTCTCTCACTCGATGTGGATGTTGTCGGGTTTGATGGGCTTCTTGAAAAGAGACAGGTTCGTTCCATTGGATCCGGTCCTTTTCGATAATCTGATCACATCGGTGTCAATGGGATTGGCTCATCAAGCAAATGTCGCAGTGGCCGGTACTACCTTTATTGGGAAGAAGAGGAGAGGCTTATACTTGAGCCATCTTCCCCCCATTTCCCAGATATCCATAAGAGGGCCCTGTCCAGGGTGCCCCTCGCACACTGTGACAAACTCTTCAAAGAGGACGAAGTTGCGGCGATGGTAAACTTCGTCTCTTTAACACCAGCGGTAGAGTCGCAACAAGCGATGATACGGGTTGCGGCACAAGGTGTCATCCCCTAAGGGTGCGCGTATGCCATCACCTGGTAAGGGTACCAGCTCTCCGTACCTCCCCTATCCGATGTTCCTATTCATCTGGCCAGTTATTCCCCGCACTCCATCAAGGGTATGGAATTGGCAGCGGAGATTCGGTCACTTTTAGAGAAGGGAGCGATAGAACCTGCTCCCCCTTCGCCAGGGTTTTACAGCCAGATTTTCGTGACCGCCAAGGCAGGAGGTTTATGGAGACCGATTATAGACTTGTCGGGTCTCAATCAACTGGTGGTCTCTATGAAATTCCACATGGAAACTTCCCAATCTGTGCTGAGATCGGTTCGCAGAGACGACTGGATGATTTTGGTGGACCTCAAGGACGCCTATTTCCAGATTCCTGTACATCAGGAATCTCGGAAGTTCCTTCGAATCTTTGGGTTCATACTGAACTTTCCAGTTCAAAGTCCTCTGCTTCGGGCTGACCACTGCACCTCTGGTGTTTACGAGGGTAATGTCTCTGATATCGGCGGTAATGCATCATTGGGGATTCAGAATGAGGAGGTATCTCGATGATTGGCTCATTCAGGCTTCGTCGAGAGAGGAAGCGTTAAGAGCAAGGGAGTTCCTGTTACAACTGTGTCAAAGGTTAGGAATAAGAATCAACTTAGAGAAGAGTTCCCTTTCACCATCTCAAGTAAAGTCATATCTAGGTATGAAGATTCAAACTCGTCGGTTGAGGGCTTTTCCGACACGAGTGAGTGCTTTCTATCCTCAGTCAAATAGAAAGCTTCAGGTCACAGAGGGCTCAATCAGTGAGCAAATGGAGAAGTTTGTTGGGGAGGATGTCCTCTCTCTCCCTTATTGTTCCAGGATCTCGTCTCTGGATGCGCTCTCTGCAGGAATGTCTCGGGAATCTTTGGGACTTTCGGGAAGAGAGCGCAGTGGTAATCTGGGACGATTCCTGCCTAGAGGATCTTCGGTGGTGGTCAGAAGAATCTCATCTGACCGCTGGCGTAAGTCTGGCCCTCCCGATTCCGGATGTTCATCTATATACAAATGCCTCGGATCAAGGTTGGGGCGCAACCTTAGAGGAAACTCAGGCCAAGGGCCTTTGGAGGGATCCGGAATGGAAGGGAATCAATAAATTAGCACGAGTTGAGAGTAGTAGAGAAAGCACTAACATGGTTTTCAGAGTTAGTCGGGGGAAAAGCGGTAGCGATTTTCTCGGACAACGTGACGGCGTTGGCTTACCTGAGGAAACAAGGGGGAACAAGGTCGGCATAGCTAAATATGATCACACAGAGGATACTTCAGTGGTGCGAATCGCACAAGATTTCTCTCCTTCCCCAGTTCATAGCGGGGAAACTAAACGTATTGGCGGATGCACTGAGTCGGTCAAGAGAAGTACTAGGGGGTGAGTGGACATTAGTACAAGAGGAAGTCCAGCTCTTGCTAAAGAGATGGCCGGCTACAGTAGACCTTTTCGCCACTAGACTGAATTTTCGACTTCCAACCTACTTCTCCCCAGTAGTGGATCCCATGTCGTGTGGAACAGATGCGATGCTCCACTCATGGGACAACCTACAGGTGTACGCTTTTCCCCCCTTCGGATTAATACATCAGGTATTAGGAAAACTAAGAAGCAGTACGGGGACTCAAATGACTCTTATAGTTCCATTTTGGCCCCAGGGACCGTGGTTCTCGTATCTCCTAGAAATGTTAGAGGAACCTCCTGTGATCCTCCCGAAAAGGAGAGATCTACTCAGACAACCCCATTTTCATTATTACCATCAGAACCTGTGCGTGCTCAACCTAGCTGCTTGGAGACTATCCAGTGAGCGGTGTGCAGTACGGGGCGCTCTAAGGAAGTGGCTTGCCAGCTTTCACTATGTCTAAGAAAGTCTACTAGAAAACTCTATCAAGTTAGGTGGGCAATGTACAGGAGCTGGTGTAGGAAGGAAGGACATAGTATCTCTCGTCCTACCATCTCGAAGGTTGCGGATTTCCTCCTGTTTCTCAGGAAACAAGAAGTTGTCATACTCGACTATAACGGGATATAGGTCTATGCTGAGTAGTACGTTCCGGTTTCATCTCCTGGAGTTGTCTGACAGCAGGGTATTACACGATCTCCTAAGGTCGTTCAAAATTGAACGCCCTATGGTACCGCTTCGAGCCCCTTCGTGGGATTTAGCGGCAGTTTTAAATATGCTGAGGTCTTCTAGTTACTTGCCCTTAGAAGAGTTGTCCCTGAGGGAACTGACCAAGAAAGTCTCGTTCCTGGTTTTGCTTGCTACAGTGAAGAGAGTGGGAGAGATACAAGCAGTATCTAGGACGGTATTGTTTTCAGGTAGGGATATCTATCTCTCGTACGTACTGGAATATGTTGCCAAATCGGAATCGGAAACCAGTCCCCTGCCGAGAGCATTTAAAGTCTCCTCTCTGGAGGATTTTGTTGGAAACGACGAACTAGAAATGCGCATTTGTCCGGTCCGTGCACTAAAGACATATTTAGCACTCACAGAAAAGCTCTTGCCTCATCCGCGGACGTTATTTGTGTCACCGAGGAATCCCTCTAGAGCCATTTCAAGAATGCGGTCAGTTTTTTCCTACGGGAGTTTATTACTCAGGCTTCAGGTAACGTTCCTGCCGATCCCGGCAGGAGCGATTCTTGCCTAAGAGCACATTCCATTAGAGGAATAGCTACCTCTTCGGCTTTCCTAAGGAACTATTCAGTATCATTGAATTTGGAAACAGCAACCTGGAAGTCGGCTTCTGTCTTCACATCTTTCTATCTTAAGGACATTCAGTTTGCTTTGATGGAGGGTTACTCACTGGGACCTTTCGTAGCTGCTAGTGCGGTACAGTGGTACCTCGAGATGCGAAAGGCTCAACTTATGAAAAACTTGAGATACGAAAGCAAATACGAAAAATTTTACGGCTCTACATACGAAAATTGTTTAAGATACGAAAGGCTGTTGCTGTAAAGTCCGAGATTCGCCCGGACCACCGATAACAATTTTGAAACTCGCGCGCTGCCAACTGAGTAGACTTGCCACCATCCTCCCACTCTCCCATTGGTCCCTGATGCTAGTCACCGCCATGAGATCATTCTCTCCTATTGATCAGCATCCCTCCCATGATACATCTACGTAGCGGCGTGCTTCTTCAGCCACTGCACGGCATCATCTATATCGTACGCAGACGGTATTCATTCGTTCTAACTATTTCATTTATTAATGTAAATTTGTTAGTGATTTCGTTGTACTAGTATACTTTATCGTGTTGTGTGAGAACTTTACTACATACGTATAGTACGTACTACATAACATAATTACGTACAGTATATACGTAGCCATGGGTCCCAAGAAAGTTGAAATTCACAGAAAGAAGAGGATGCTCTCTTTGGAGACGAAGATGGAGATTATCAAGAAGTATGAAGCTGGTATGCGATTGAGTGTGATCGCCAAGGAATACGGCCGAAATCCGTCGACAATAGGCACCATACTTAAGCAGACGGATGTCATCAAAGCAGATACACCTTTCAAGGGCGTCACTATTTTGTCCAGCCAGAGGACCCACGTGCACGACGAAATGGAAAGGCTTCTTTTTGTCTGGATAAAAGACAAAGTAATCGCTGGTGATATGATAACGGAGACGGCAATCTGCCACAAGGCCAGTGCTATTTTCGGCGATTTGATTGCCCAGGCCGAAGACGACAGAGGAGAAGGGACATCAACGCCAAGATGCACTTTTCTGGCCAGGACCAACTAGAAGAGAATTAGAAATTGGTTGGTCAGTCTTATGGAGGCTTTGGGGGGGCGGGGGTTGGGGTTGGGATGCCAACCATAAGAGTAACTACTTTGAGGACAAATTGATGCTACCAAAATAGGTTTTTCCTATGTCATAACCTGTTTTATGCAAAGTAACAAGCAGCATACATTATAAGTTATAGTATATTAAGCATTTATCAAATTGTAGTGGTGTACAGTTTTGTACCTTATTACAAAATGTTGAGTGATCTTAACATTACTGTGTAATGCCTAATTCCAGCTGGTAGAAGTTGTAAAGAGGTCAGCAATTGCAGACACCTCTGTCCTGAAATGAATTTGATCTCATACTGTACTCTTCTTTTTCACTGTAGTTATTAGAAAGGTGTGTACATCTGTAATGAAGCTGATTAGTAACGCATCAAAAGCATATAAAAAGATATAATTTAAGCATTAGTTAGAGTATGTACCTATGATTTTGTGTAAGGCATAAAAGGAAACAACACAATATGATCCCAGAGGTCCTGGATTGAATAAATTTTCTATTGTTGTACTTTTTACTGTGAAAAAATTAGTGAATGGATTTGAAAGACAATCCAAAAGCATATCCCTGGTAACACTGCCATAGTGTAGTGACAGAGTAGAGAAAACAATCGCGCTTTAGTAAAATATGTGAACCAGTATGAGATGCCATCGCTAGTAGTTGTTCTCCAACTAACTTTTTTCCCCCAAACTTCATCATTGTAACGATATTGCTCCAATATTCTAAAACAATAATAAAGCAGCTTAATGATTTGCTTTCTAACTTTTTGCTTATGTGAGTGGATGAAGAGTTACTGTACATAACTTGAAAGGATTGTGCCACAGTAATAATAACTGATGTGGAGTCTTTTCGTTGGTAACACGATAGTCATCTGTTTGAAGTGGAGGGAAACTCCCACTCAGTGGCCATGACTGAGCATTCTTTATATATATATATATATATATATATATATATATATATATAATATATATATATATGTTGGTGTCCTCATAGTTATTTACAAACGAGGCACCAAGTTGTTCTTTTGGTCTGCATCGCAAACGTCAGTTTGTATAACACCATTCATTCTTAGCTAAATCTCCATTGACTGTGAAGATATTCTCTAAGTTTCGTTTCAATTGCTTCTTTCTGGTGTGGGGGTTAAGTCGTGGAAACACATGGTACAAAATAAAAGATATATTCTTCTAGCTTACATCGTTGGATAGATGCAAAGAGGGTTTTGAATAGATGTTAAGCTAAGGGAGGAAGAAATAGTCTGAGATATAATATATAATTCGTTTACAAATCATCAGAGAGCAAGCACTGCTCAATATACAGACATGAACTAACATACGTAACTAGGTTAGTCACGTAGGCACGTCGTCTCGTGGGAGAGTCAACTGATTCCCAGAGAAGACATTGTTGATGTTATTGTCCTACATAGATAATGTTGATCCCAGGTGTACACACACTGGGGTGCTTGGTCAATCTTTCTGCATGACTTCCTTGGTCTCTGGCTTGGTTCTTGGTAATATGCATTACTCTACAGAATGTGTACATACATTCTTTATTTTAATGTAACACTTACATACATACATACATATATATATATATATATATATATATATATATATATATATATATATATATAAGGAGCCCATAAAATGCCAAAATTTAGAGAGAAAATACTATATTTCAGAGATTGCTGCCTCTCTCTTTAGGTAGATGAATGAAAAAAGTTACAGAAAAGGTGGTATTTATAACAAGAGATCCATTCACATGTAAGCCAATTTAGGTCACTCCCACTGATAATCCTTCTTTAATCCTCTTAAGTGTTGGTTGAATGAAAGCTTTATCAATGACATATGAATCCCATGCGCCCTTTGACATGTTCATAACCTGTCTCTGTTTAGTCAAGGCTGATTCTATCATCTGACTCTTGTACCGACAGTTGCTGCTATAAATTATATGTGACAAATTCCAGTTTATTCTGTGGTTATGTTCATTTATATGGTTGAAAATAGCCGAGTTCTATTGTCCATCCCTAACTGACCATTTATGTTGTATTAGTCTCAGGGGAAGTGATTTTCCTGTAAAACCGATGTTAGATTGGTCACAGTCCAGGCATGGGATTTTGTAAATGCCTGTGTCCTTGGGTGATGTCTTTTGTTGGACATTAATCAGGGATTTGGCTAAGGTGTTTGGGTAAGTAAATGCAAGAGGGTTAGAATTTATGTTGTATTTCTCAGGGGAAGTGATTTTCCTGTAAAACCGATGTTAGATTGGTCACAGTCCAGGCTTGGGATTTTGTAAATGCCTGTGTCCTTGGGTGATTTCTTTTGTTGGACATTAATCAGGGATTTGGCTAAGGTGTTTGGGTAAGTAAATGCAAAAGGGTTAGAATTTCCAAGAATATGGGTCACCGTCTTAATCCTGTCCACATGTGGAATTTTTATTTTATTATTGGGTGTCTCTCTGGTCTTGTCATGAGGGGGTCGGTAGAAAATTACATTTGCTTTGTGAATTACTTTCTCAATTATATGGTCAGGATACCTTAAAGACGAAAGCTGCTTACGAATTAGTTCAAATACTTTTTCCAGGAAATCTTGGGAACAAATTCGTAAGGCTCTTAAGAATAGGTTGCTGGCTACGCTTATATTGATAGGAATGTTGTGATAGCTAAAGTAGTGAAAGTATGAAAGTGAGAACATTGGTTTTCTGTATATGGTAAATTTGTATTCTGTCGTGTTTCTAATTATTAAAACATCAAACAAAAGGAATTTTTTTGTCTGTTTCTCATTTAACTTTCAATTTGATGCTGGGCACTAATGCATTTAATTTTGAAAGGAATTAATTGAAATTACCCCATCTATTATCCAAAGATGTTAGAATATCATCTACATATCTCATCCACAGCATGTTTTTGGGTTTTATTGCATTTATTACTGTAGTTTCAAAGTATTCCATGTACAGATTGGCTAAAACAGGACTTGAAGGATTACCCATACTACACCCAAATTTTTGCCTATAGAATGATTCCCCGAATCAAAATACGTAATTAGATACACATAATTCAACAAACTTTATTTTGTCAAGCGCCAATGGGAAATGATCTGAATAGGGGGTTAACTTTTCCCTCAAAAACTGAAGAATGTCCTGTACTGGTACTTTTGTGAATAGGGAGTCTACGTCAAGGCTTAAAAGTTTTGTGTTGTGAAGTGGTGCATGTGCTTCTCTGAATTTGTGACAAAAATCTTCGAAGATAGGCGTAGCCAGCAACCTATTCTTAAGAGCCTTACGAATTTGTTCCCCAGATTTCCTGAAAAAGAATTGGAACTAATTTGTAAGCAGCTTTCATCTTTAAGGTATCCTGACTATATAACTGAGAAAGCAATTCACAAAACAAACATAATTTTCTACCAACCCCCCCAAGACAAGACCAGAGAGACACCCAATAATAAAATAAAAATTCCACACATGGACAGGATTAAGATGGTGACCCAGACTCTAGGAAAATGTAACCCTTTTGCATTTACTTACCCAAACACCTTAGCCAAATCCCTGATTAACGTCCAACAAAAGACATCCCCCAAGGACACAGGTGTTTGGTCACAAAATCTCATGCTTGGACTGTGACCAATCTTACATCGGTTTTACAGGAAAATCACTTCCCCAGAGATTAACACAACATAAACGGTCAGTTAGGTATGGACAACAGAACTCGGCGATTTTCAACCATATAAATGAACATAACCACAGAATAAACTGGAATTTGTCAAGTGCAATTTATAGCAGCAACTGTCAGTACAAGAGTCAGATGATAGAGTCAGCCTTGATTAAACAGGGACAGGTAATGAACATCTCAAAGGGTGCATGGGATTCATATGTCATTGATAAAGTTTTCATTCAACCATTGCTTAAGAGGATTAAAGAAGGATTATCAGTGGGAGTGACCTAAATTGGCTTACCTGTGAATAGATATCTTAGTATAAATACCACCTTTTCTGTAACTTTTCTCATTCATCTACTGAATAGACAGCAGTCTCTGAAATATAGTATTTTCTCTCTTAATTTTTGGCATTTTTATGGGCTCCTGTTATTAGAGGGAATTCTATTATACCAGAACATTTTTCTCAGTCATTTTTGGCCCATTATGGAATTCAACCGCCTTTCCACGTTTCTCCACACATCTAGAAGTCAAGCCAGTTTTTAGCAAGTTTGAAAAAGTACTGAACAGACTACACAGGCTGAAAAATAAAAGATATTTTTAGAATAATGCCTCAAGGAACAAGTACTTCCAAAAATGTACGGATTCAGGAGATGGACTCTACAATCGGACCCCTTTCCTCTCTCACAGAAGATTTTCCTGGAGTAAAGAGTTACCAACACAAAAAACATCTTCATACTACACAGAGTGGTATATGGAACTCAGTCTAATCTTTGCCTCCTCACTACGGATAATATATACAGGTATCTGATTTCATTTTGTCCGACATTGCTGCCTATAATAGTGTGACTCATTCCAACAGACCTTTACGCAAGTTAAATAACTTAATAAACATAGCACATATAATAATCTTGAGCAACGAGACAAAGTTTTAAATTTATCTAACACCCCCTTACATAAACCAACACTTAGTCTTAAATCTAGACTTATCCTTTGCCCTTATGCCCGACTGTAAAAACAACGTAGACTTCATAGTGGCTTCTGATAAATTCATATCGGACAAAAATTACAGCCGTGAAGAGATAAGTAGATAAGTTTAAAGGGAGTGTTACTAAATGCTCTAACTGACCTTAATAAGAAATATCATGTTCCCTGTAGATGTATGATAGCCATCCGCTCGCTAAAAAAAGTTAGATGTTGTAATTAGTAGATCCGACAAAGACTGCAAAATCGTAATCATGGACAAAGACAGCAAAATCGTTATCATGGGCAAAGACTTCTACCTCAACAAAATCAACCAACTCCTTAGCGACACAAACACTTACGACAAACTGCTGAATAGTCCCCTCCAAAACTACCCTACGGAATTTTTTTGGAAAGTAAGTTTAATTGGCCAAGACAAAAAGAGCATTGGACTATCAGAGAAATTTAAAGTAATTAATCCAAAACTACCCTACTTTTATGGCCTTCCCAAAACTCACAAAGACAATCTTCCATTCAGACCCATCGTTTCATGTGCCGTAGCTTTCAATTACAAAATTTCTAAATGGTTAGCTAGCCTCCTTTCCCCTTTTTAGGCACTTTTTCTCCCAGCACATTAAACTTTCAGAATATTTTTGTCATGAATTCAGAGAAACACATACACCACTTCACAACATAAAGCTTTTAAGCCTTGATGTAGATTCCCTGTTCACAAAAGTACCAATACAGGACGTTCTTCAGTTTTTTAGGGAAAAATTAGCCCCCTATTCAGATCATTTCCCATTGGCGCTTGACAAAATAAAGTTTGTTGAATTATGTGTGTCTAAGTACATATATTCATTCGGGAAATCATTCTATAAGGAAAACTTTGGGTGTAGTATGGGTAATCCTTCAAGTCCTGTTTTAGCCAATCTGTACATGGAATACTTTGAAACTACAGTAATGAATGCAATAAAACCCAAAAACATGCTGTGGATGAGATATGTAGATGATATTCTAACATTTTGGGATAATAGATGGGGCAATTTCAATTAATTCCTTTCAAAATTAAATGCATTAGTGCCCAGCATCAAACGGGAAACAGACAAAAAAATTCCTTTCCTTTTGTTTGATGTTTTAATAATTAGAAACACGACAGAATACAAATTTACCATATACAGAAAACCAACGTTCTCACTTTCATACTTTCACTACTTTAGCTATCACGACATTCTTATCAAGATAGGTGTAGCCAGCAACCCATTCTTAAGAGCCTTACGAATTTGTTTCCCAGATTTCCTGGAAAAAGAATTTGAACTAATTCGTGAGCAGCTTTCGTCTTTAAGATATCCTGACCATAGAATTGAGAAAGCAATTCACAAAGCAAACTTAATCTTGTACTGACCCCCTTAAGATAAGACCAGAGAGACACCCAATAATAAAATAAAAATTCCATACGTGGACAGGATTAAGACGGTGACCCAGACTCTTGGAAAACTTAACCCTTTTGCATTTACTTAACCAAACACCTTAGCCAAATCCTTGATTAACGTCCAACAAAAGACATCCCTCAAGGACACAGGCGTTTACAAAATCTCATGCCTGGACTGTGACCAATTTTACATCAGTTTTAGAGGAAAATCACTTCCCCAGAGATTAACCCTTCAACGCCGAGCCGGTATTTCCGAAAGTGTCTCCTGTATGCCGGCGGCGTTCGCGAGTGAACGCCGAAGCGGAAAAAAAGTTTTTTCAAAAAATCACAGCACACTTAATTTTCGAGATTAAGAGTTCATTTTTGGCTCCTTTTTTTGTCATTGCCTTAAGTTTAGTATGCAACCAACAGAAATGAAAAAAATATTATCATATATAAATATTGGAATATATGATAAATCGCGCTGTGAGCAAAACTGTTAAAGCTAATGAGTTAATTATTTTTTGTTGTATTGTAAACTAAATTGCGATGATTTTGGTATATAACAAATTGTAAAACGATCAAAGCAACACAGAGAAAATATTATCACAATATGATGCATGAATTCGTAACCGCAGACATAAAAAAAAAGTTTAAAAAATTCACCATAAATCGAAATATTGTGCTAGAGAGTTCCAGTTTGTTGCAAAATGAAGGTAATTGATTGAATATTGCTAGACTGTAAGTGTTGTAGCTTACAATTGCAGTTTTCGACCATTTCGGTCGAGTTAAAGTTGACCGAAGGTCGAATTTTTTCTGTTTATCGTTATTTATATGTAAATATTTCAAAACTGATAAAAGCTACAACCATGGGTTGTTTATTGATGTATTCTACATGAAATTGCGCACATTTTGATATATAAAACTTTGTAACGGCTAATTTAAAATGAGGCAAACATTACGACAATCGGATGAAAGAATTTATGATTTTTTCGGAAGAGTTACCGCGCAGATGTAAGGAAAAAGTTTTTTCATAAATTCACCATAAATTGGAATATTGTGCTAGAGACTTCCAATTCATTGCAAAATAAAGGTAAATGATTGAATATTACTAGAATGTAATAGTTTTAGCTTACAATTGCGTTTTTCGACCATTTCGTTCGAGTCAAAGTTGACCGAAGGTTGAAATTTTGGCACTTATCGTTATTTATATGAAAATATTTCAAAACTGTTAAAAGCTACAAACATGCATTGTTTATTATTGTATTCTACATGAAATTGCGCACATTTTGATATATAAAACTTTATGTAACGGCTAATTTAAAATGGTGCAAACATTACGACAATCGGACAAAAATTTTTTATTTTTTCGGCAGTTATTGCGCGGACGTAGGAAAAAGTTTTTTTTTTTTCTAAAATTCACCATAAATCGAAATATTGTGCTAGAGACTTCCAATTTGTTGCAAAATGAAGGTAAATGATTGAGTAGAATGTAAGAGTTTTAGCTTACAATTGCGTTTTTTTACCATTTCGGTCGAATCAAAGTTGACCGAAGGTTGAAATTTTGGCACTTATCGTTATTTATATTAATATATTTCAAAACTGATAAAAGCTACAACCATGGGTTGTTTTTTGTTGTATTCTACATGAAGTTGCGCACATTTCCATATATAAAACTTTATGTAACGGTAATATAAAACTGTGGAAACATTACGACAATCGGATGAAAAAATTTAATTTGTTTCGGAAGAGTTACCACGCAGACGTAAGGAAATTTTTTTTTCATAAATTCACCATAAATCGAAATATTGTGCTAGAGACTTCCAATTTGTTGCAAAATGAAGGTAAATGATTGAATATTACTAGAATATAAGAGTTTTAGCTTACAATTGCGTTTTTCGACCATTTCGGTAGTCAAAGTTGACCGGGGTCGGCAGTGGTCACACATGGTGTGGTAACCACTACCACTACTACGATCACAACTCCAGCCTATGGCATGCCTCCACACTTAGTCTACACGCCACACGTGACGACCGTGACACCGACAGCTGCGATTCAAAGGCCTCTCGCTGCCGTGTCAAGGAGAAGCGTGCCACCTTCTGAGCCCACGTCCCGGCTCGAGTCATTTTGGGGCCCGAAGAGGGAACCCAAGATAATGGTGGGATTGCCGCGATCGGAGCTTGCAGACTCGGTCCTGGACCAAGTGGAGAATCTCGTCTCAGGGCGAGAGGACTCGCTGAAGTCCGGTCGGTCTTCCAAGCTGCTTCCACCTCCTCTACAGCGTCAGAGGCGTTTTTATGTACCATCGGAAGATCCGATACCCGCCTAAAGACAAGGGTTAACCGGAGTTAGCGAGGCTGACTCCAGGTGTGTCCCTGCAGCAGCTCCTGTCGGAGAACCTCTGGTTCTCGCAGCAGGAGGCACTCGCCCTGGAATCTACCACTATGGCAGCATTCCAGGCAGTCTCTTGGTTGGATTTGTGGTCCCTCACAATATCCAAAGTCGCGGCCGGCTCTGGGAGCTCTGCTCTCGAAGACGACCCGTCGTTCAGGAAACTGTGCCAGTCTGGAGGAAGAGCTATCTCTTACCTCGCCCATCAGACTGCTAACCTGTGGGCCAACTTTGTTCTTCGTCGTAGGGACGCAGTCCTTACCTGATTGCCAAGGGGGCTGGCGAGGCGGCACTCGGTCTTCGTAACGGACCCATTAGGAGTTCCACCGCTCTCTTTCCCGGAGAGATGGTGGACGCTGCGGTGGAGAGGCGGCGCACTGATGACAGTGACCGCTTGGTTCACCAGGCAGTCTCGAAGGTTTCTGGGCAATCTCGAGTAACTGCGGCTAAGCCTAAGAATTTAACTGGCGCTTCCACGGCTGCTAAGACGGTTGCCCCGTCTAAGCCCCGTGTGAAGACTCCTGTTGCTTCGACTTCTGCGAAAGGAGGCCGTAACCAGCCCTCCTCCCAGACCTCCTTTCCCCGAGGAGGTGGTGGGAAGAAGTCGAAGCGAGGTGGGAAACGCTAGGGACGGCGTTCCCCCTCACCTGCTGCCGGAAGTGGGGGGGTGCCTGGCCAGCCATTGGGCAACTTGGCAGCGCTACGGCGCCGAGACCTGGATAGTAGACGTCCTTCGGGAGGGATATCTACTACCCTTCGAATCTCGGCCCCCCCTCATCTCCAAACCGGTCCATCTACAAACCTATGTCCTGGGTTCATCAAAGGACAACGCTCTTCGACAGGAGATCAAGACCATGCTGACGAAACAAGCTGTAGAAATCGTAGAGGATCAGTCACCGGGCTTTTACAGCCGCCTTTTCCTGGTGGAGAAGGCAACGGGGGGCTGGCGTCCGGTGATAGACCTCTCTCCCCTGAACCGTTTCGTTCGCACGACTCGGTTCACGATGGAGTCGGCACGATCCGTGCTCGACTCGATCAGGGGGAACGATTTCATGCTTTCAGTGGACTTGAAGGACGCGTATTTTCAAATACCCATCCATCAGTCCTCCAGAAAGTACCTCCGCTTCATCTTCGACGGGACGGTGTACCAATTCAGGGCACTTTGTTTCGGTCTGTCAACCGCCCCACAGGTGTTCACGCGAGTGTTCACTCTGGTGTCGGCTTGGGCCCATTCGCACGGGATACGTCTTCTGAGGTATCCCGACGATTGGCTGGTCCTGGCGAGCTCCCGCTCGCAGTTGCTACAGGACAGGGATCGACTCCTCAAGTTTTGTCACGATCTAGGGATTGTGATAAACTACGAGAAGTCCGATCTCGAACCCAAGCAGAAGATGAAGTACCTGGGTATGCTGATCGACACGGTAGCAGGGCAAGTCTTTCCCGCAGACTTGCGGATCAGCAAATTCAGGAAGGCAGCCGGCCGGTTCCTGTCTCGGCAGGAACAGGCAGCTCAGCAATGGCAAGTCATGATCGGCCACCTGTCGTCACTAGAGAAGTTAGTCCCTCACGGGCGTCTTCACCTGCGGTCTCTCCAGTGGAGACTAAGGGAGAGTTGGTCTCAGGCAAAGGATCCACCTCACTTCCCCGTGGCTCTCACGGAGAAGGTGAGGCAGGACCTAGCCTGGTGGCTCGACGACAGGAACCTCTTAAGAGGAGTGCCCATCCGCACTCCCCCCCCGGAGATGCTGCTGTTCTCAGACGCATCGACCGAGGGATGGGGCGCACACCTGGAGGAGTTGCTGGCTGCAGGTGTGTGGGACCATCACGACAAGCACCTTCACATCAATGTCCTGGAACTCAAGGCGGCGTACGCTCTCCAAGAATTCCAGGACCGCTTGATGGGACGCTGACCACCCCGAATCTCAGGATGATCCTGGTGGCTCCCAAACGACCTCAGGCCGTTTGGTATCCGGACATGCTGGCTCTTCTTGCGGAAGCACCGAGAGAGCTGCTCCATCGGCACAACCTCTAGCCCAGCCACACGTAGAACGGTACCACCAAGCAGTCCAGTCATTTCAACTTCACGGCTGGCTGTTATCCACCATCTCTTGCGAACGAGAGGCTTTTCTCGTAGCGCAGCAACAGAGATGGCTGGACACGTCCGACAGTCCTCTGCAGCTGTGTACCAGGGGAAGTGGGCCGTCTTCTGTGGTTGGTGTCGTAGATGGGGTCTGCCTCCTCTCAGAGCCACTCCTCAGCAGGTAGCGGATTTCCTCGTGTTTCTTCGCCGAGAGAAGCTCCTCTCAGTACCCACAGTCAAGGGATACAGAGCCGCCCTGGCCCTGGTCCTAAAACTGAGGGGATTGGATATCTCGAATTCGTTCGAGATTTCCTTGCTTATGAGGAGCTTCAAAAGGTCTTGCCCACCCAGGGAACTCAGGCCCCCTGCGTGGGATGTGACTCTCGTCCTTAGGAGTTTGACTCGAAGACCCTTCGAGCCACTCCGAGAGTCGTCAGACAGGGATCTGACCCTCAAGACCCTCTTCTTGCTGGCCCTGGCATCGTCGAAGAGAGTAGGGGAACTTCATGGTCTGTCTTTCGATGTTAAACACACCAGGGGCTGGGGATCTGTGACGCTCGATTTCGTCCCGAACTTCGTAGCTAAGACTCAGAATCCGTCGATCCCTGACGACAGGTTCGATTCTTTCACGATCCCCTCCCTATTGGACTTCACCGATAATGATGCGGATGAGATGCTGCTTTGTCCTGTGAGGGCGCTGCGGCGCTATCTGAAGAGAACTCGACACCTCAGGCCTGAGTGTCGACGCCTCTTCGTTAGCACTGGGGTTACCAAGAAAGAAGTATCCAAGAGCACGCTTTCTTTCTGGCTACGTGAGGTGATCAGGAGAGCGTACGAGGCTGATGGTAGTGACGACATCCGTACGCTCCGACCGAGAGCCCACAAAGTCAGAGGTATTGGACCCTCCTTAGCGTTCCGTAAGAACTTCTCCGTGGCGCAGGTCCTGAAGGCAGGTGTGTGGGCCAACCAGACCACCTTCACGTCCTTCTACCTTCGGGATATTGCCCACAAGTCCTTGGATACTTTTTCCTTGGGACCTGTGGTGGCTGCTCAACACGTTGTGTAAGCTTACCCAGCACCCGAGCAGGCAGAACAGCATCGATTCCTGGTATGACTGGGAGAATGAATGTGCGAATGAGAGTGTGACTGGCTTCTCTTCACCATCTTTCTCTACCTCTACCTGTGGGCAGAGGGATACGGTCGTCACCATGCTGGAAAGGAGTCTGATGCAGGTAAGCTACTCGACCGAGCTCCATCCTATCCCTTTCATTAGGGATAGGAGCGTATATCCACCACTTCCTTCTACAAGGGGGAGGAAGTTGATGCCTACATGAGACAAACCCATGACTTTATATTTGCTCCTGTACAAGAACAAGTTCTTACAATGCTGGTACGAAGAGATACGCTTGCCTCTCTCTTAGTACTCGGCCCAGAGGCCTGACCATTGATCCTGCGGTGCACACCCCGATCAATCAGACAGAGGCTTGGATCCCTCCCTCGCTCTTACGACCAGGGAGGCACTCCAGGGATGGACGAACACCAGTCTGTTCATTCAAAGACTCAGATTCCTCCCACCAAGAAGTGAGTCTTCCTATTGTTAAAGGACCAATGGTTTGTATTACGTATCGGAACAAATGACAATTTGTCGAAAATTGCATTTTTCCTAACTATACAAACCTGAGGTCCTTTACATATAGTCCCTCCTCATGCCACCCCTCACTCTGCGTATTTTGCATGGGCCAAAATCACGCCGCGCGACGATCGGACAAGCAGTTAACTACCGTTCTCCCCTTGTTCGAAGCTTACGACCGTTCCAGCTGCCGCTAGCTACTTCCTATTGTTAAAGGACCTCAGGTTTGTATAGTTAGGAAAAATGCAATTTTCGACAAATTGTCATTTTTAAATTAGAGGCCCCCCCCCCCTCTACACCATAAACTAAAATTGATATGGACAAAAACAAAAGTAATTCAGAAGTGGTATATATTTAGATTTCTCTCTGAGCATTTAATATTTTTTGTGGCCTCCATCTACCTGTACCACAGCCTGCATTCTTAAGGGGTATGATTTCAGCATATTGCAAAAAAGCTGAGACCCAAATTCCATTTCCCTGAGCACTTTGGTCACCTCTCTTTGCAGGCCATTGAGGCTTGGTATACAATCATAGTTCACTGTGCGTGCTTCAACACAATCCTTTAAGATACTACCAATGTTTTCATACACATTAAGGTCAGGGGAGCTACCTGGAAATTCACTTGACGAGAAGAAATCGATACCACTGCTTCCAAGCAGCTCCTGCGTCTGAAGAGCCTTGAAACACGGTGCCTTATCTTGCAAAAATGTGACTTCTTCAACAGCTAACACATTTTCAGGATCTTTGAGGAAAGGAAATACTCCACCAGTAAGCACAGTTTCTCTGCTCCACATTAACCG
>NC_061096.1:15183786-15231286 GCF_015104395.2 Macrobrachium nipponense
AAAGGGAAATCTACACCCCATGACAAACTGAGCTCCAAAGACTTAACGTGGTTCTGGTGCCAAGTAAAGGAACTTGCCAAGATGAGGTTGAGGTGTACACAAAGCTACGTACTACATTGGTTTGACAAGGACTAGCCTATCAAGGACTCATCTGTCACCACCATGATGGTGCCATAAAAGGCACTGCAGGGCCAGTTATAGTCTGTGCTTTACCAGGGAGGATCTCGTTGATGGAACAGAAATAATGGACTGCCAGTCCAACCCTGGATGCCTCTCCATATTTAAAGCTTTCTGCATAGAAGTGGAGAAACTTTTTTACCAGTAATATGAGAATTTTTCAGGATTTATTTGACACTAAACCCCTGTTACAGGCTTCAGTTCTTGAATTTTGGCTTTTGGCGTGAGTTAAACCCTGTCCCTGACTTTTAATTGGTCGATACTTTACCTTTTACCAGCTAGGTTTATATAAATACTGCCTCTGTTTCTGTTCTTTCTAATGCTTGGGTTAGGGAAACGTCTGGACAGACACATTCACACGTGTAATAAAGTATATTTCACTACATGACTGAACCTTTGATATTGGCCAAATCTTGAAAAGACTTATAATAATAATTGACCGTCAGATGTTATCCATTTTGTTTGAGTCCTCGGTTGGATTCCGATGGGAGGAATATATATATATATATATATATATATATATATATATATATACATATATATATATATATGGGAATATTTATCACATCACCGTGATTCATATAAATCATTCGAGCTACAAATGTCCTTTAATATCTAATCGCTCTACCTCGAATTGATATATTTTCATATATGTACCGAGGGGGAATTTTTAGTCGATAATAATTTCGTACCCCCATGGGATCGAACCACCGGTCCAGTTGGACGGGGAACGAAATCAGGATCGGACAAAGTGACCCGCTGCCGAAACGGCTTTATCAAGAGAGGCTAAAGGTTTATATCGATTCTGACCATTTCAAAATCAACGCCGATCTCGTTGTATTTGTAATTAGAATCGATATGGAACCCCCTCCACTATGCTAGCCGATTCGAGCGTTTGACCCCACCCCCGCGGAGCCTTGTTATGAATATTTATCACATCACCGTGATTCAGTATAAATCATTCGAGCTACAAATGTCCTTTAATATCTAATCGCTCTACCTCGGAATTGATATATTTTCATATATGTACCGAGGGGGAATTTTTTAGTCGATAATAATTTCGTACCCCCATGGGATCGAACCACCGTCCAGTTGGACGGGGAACGAAATCAGTGGAATCGGACAGTGACGCTGCCGAAACGGCTATCAAGAGAGGCTAAAGGTTTATATCGATTCTGACCATTTCAAATCAACGCCGATCTCGTTGTATTTGTAATTAGAATCGATATGGAACCCCCTCCACTATGCTAGCCGATTCGAGCGTTGACCCACGCAGCCTTGTTATGAATATTTATCACATCACCGTGATTCATATAAATCATTCGAGCTAACAATGTCCTTTAATATCTAATTCGCTCTACCTCGGATTGATATATTTTCATATGTACCGAGGGGGTAATTTTTTAGTCGATAATAATTTCGTACCCCCATGGGATCGGAACCACCGTCCAGTTGGACGGGGGAACGAAATCAGGATCGGACAGTGACGCTGCCGAAACGGCTATCAAGAGAGGCTAAAGGTTTATATCGATTCTGACCATTTCAAATCAACGCCGATCTCGTTGTATTTGTAATTAGAATCGATATGGAACCCCCTCCACTATGCTAGCCGATTCGAGCGTTTGACCCACGCAGCTGTTATGAATATTTATCCATAACATATTTTCACCGAGAATTTTTTTTCATATAAATCATCGAGCTACAAATGTGCCGCTAATATCTTTATATCGCTCTCTCTTTGAATTGATATATTTTCATATATGTACGAGTGATATTTTTTAAAAAGAGTCGATAATAATTTCGTACCCCCATGGATGCGAACCACCGTCCAGTGGACGGGGAACGAAATCAGGTAGAGCGAATTAGATATTAAAGGACATTTGTAGCTCGAATGATTTATATGAATCACGGTGATGTGATAAATATTCATAACAAGGCCTGCGTGAGGTCAAAACGCTCGAATCGGCTAGCATAGTGGAGGGGTTCCATATCGATTCTAATTACAAAATCAAACGAGATCGGCGTTGATTTGAAATGGTCAGAATCGATATAAATCTTTAGCCTCTCTTGATAGCCGTTCGGCAGCGTCACTGTCCGATCCTGATTTCGTTCCCCGTCCAACTGGACGGTGGTTTCATACCCATGGGGGTACGAAATTATTATCGACTAAAAAATTCCCCACCCCTCGGTACATATATGAAAATATATCAATCCGAGGTAGAGCGAATTAGATATTACAAAGGACATTTGTAGCCGAATGATTTATATGAATCACGGTGATGTGATAAATATTCATAACAAGGCTGCGTGTGTCAAACGCTCGATAGGCTAGCATAGTGGAGGGGGTTCCATATCGATTCTAATTACAAAATACAACGAGATCGGCGTTGATTTGAAATGGTCAGAATCGATATAAACCTTTAGCCTCTCTTGATAGCCGTTTCGGCAGCGTCACTGTCCGATCCTGATTTCGTTCCCCGTCAACTGGACGGTGGTTCGATCCCATGGGGGTTACGAAATATTATCGACTAAAAATTCCCCCTCGGTACATATATGAAAATATATCAATTCCGAGGTAGAGCGAAATTAGATATAAAGGACATTTGTAGCTCCGACCAATGATTTATATTGAATCACGGTGATGTGATAAATATTCATAACAAGGCTGCGTGGGTCAAACGCTCGAATCGGCTAGCATAGTGGAGGGGGTTCCATATCGATTCTAATTACAAATACAACGAGATCGGCGTTGATTTGAAATGGTCAGAATCGATATAAACCTTTAGCCTCTCTTGATAGCCGTTTCGGCAGCGTCACTGTCCGATCCTGATTAGTTCCCGTCACGTCACTGGGACGTGAGGTAGGCGATCCCATGGGGGTACGAAATTATTATGACTAAAAAATTCGAATCGGTACATATATGAAAATATATCAATTCGAGGTAGAGCGAAATTAGCTATATTTAGGACCATTTCGTTGTACGCTCGAATGATTTAATATGATATACTACATATAGATATATACTATATATATATATATATATACTATATATATATATAAAATATATATATATATATATATATATATATATATATATATATATATATATATATATAATATATATATATATATATTATCTATATATATATATATACTATGTATATTTGTATATATACTATATATATATATATATATATATATATATAGATATATATATATATATATATATATATATATATATATATATATATATATATATATATAATATTGCTAAGCATTTGTTAATATCTTGATTGTAGTGGGATAAAGGATATTGCATTGTTGTGTTCTTTGTAGGTTTAGATCTCGAAAGAAGGAAAAAATTCGGGGATTTATTTCCCCTGGGAATTTTGGTTCTTTGCTGCCATTCAGAAATAAAGGGATTGGAATACTATTACCATGTAATCCATGATTGGACCCTTGGCCTCATGTTTAAAACATCTCTGTTGAAACTGCCCTTTCTTGATTCATTCAACCTTAGGATGCTGCTCAGAATTCCTCCGTGGCTTTCATATAACTCTTCCAGTCTGCTAATAAAATGGCTGGAAATTATCAGTTTGTTTTTCGATCTTTATTTTTCATGAAATTGTCCAGATTTGCAACCACTACTTATAGAATAATGATATTGCCATTGATTTCATCACTGCTCTCCTATTTTTCCCTACTGATTGCACAGAATGAAAAGTAAAATAAAAAAAATTAAAATGTCATTGGAACCACAGAAATGACATTCTCTTTGACCGCTTCATTGCTATATACCGGCATTCCATTGAGGTGTTAGTGATGTGTATTTCTGGTGGTATTCACTCTCACGTGGTTCGGAAGTCACGTAAAGCTGTTGGTCCCGTTGCTGAATAACCTTTGGTTCCATGCAACGTGAAAACATCATACAAACAAATAATGGGTCGTTAGTGCTTTCCGGTAATTGATAGTTAATAATAAGAAATAATTCTCGTTCATCTTAATAGAGCAATAGGTTAATGGCTATTTATGAATAACAGTAATCCCTGGTAGTCTTCAGACAAAATATCTAAGTGTTTAGGGAGAAACTAGACTCATTTTTAATTAAAGGAAACTTACACCAACACTAACCAGTTACTTAAAATTCTCACTCAGTGCTTTGTATATGGTTGATTTAAATGACACATTCCTCCGCAACCCGATGGTGCCTAGACCGTTTCTTGCCATATGTCTGCAATAGAAGGTCTGTCAACATATGAAAGCCGGTTGTAAACAATGTATAAGATTTCCTGTATATGTAAGGTGTGATCTCTGTTCCAGGTAGCTTCTCGAAATGTCATGTCATGTCTTTTTAATCTTCGAATGCGTTAACTTTGTTTCATTGCATAAAACAAGAAAATTCAATACTTCTCCACTTGTGACACAGGAACCAGAAATGCAGTGTGAAGTCAGCTGAGACTGGTTGGTATTATATTCTGACACTCGATTTACTATCTAGATATCGCAAGCTATAACTTAGGTTTATTGGAAAGGAAATTATTGCATGCGAAATGTTAAGCCACTGTTTTACAGTTACCATATGTCTATACTTGGAAGAAATGAGAAGCAAATCTTATTTTCTCTTATCAGTTTACACTTATTTTATTCTGAAAATTCGGTAATATAAAAAAAATATGCTGGTACACGAGCAAATTCACTCAGAAGAGTGTTATAATAATAGTTATCACTGTATTCCTTTGATAGAATATTGGTAACGTATCTGCAAAATTAGTGAAAAGTAATGTTTACTGTCTTTCTGTTAGATAAATTCATTATTGAATTTTTAGCTTAAGAAATAATTCACAGGTTTGGTGGGAGTGATTAAGGTAAAAATCTAAAATTCAGATTATGGGTGAAAATGAACATATAAATCATCATCTGATATATATATATATATATATATATATATATATATATATATATATATATATATATATATATATATATATAAATAGTGTAATATGACTGATGAAACCAAGAGAAGTAGGTTGGGTAAGTGGGAGATGTGTTAGAGCGTCAGGCTTTATCCTAAGAGTACACAAGTTTTGGGAGTATGGAAGCGAGTGGTGCTGTGTATGTAGGGTTTCATTGTGTTATAGATGCTGAATTTGGTTTAAGAAACATCTGGTTTCGTGGAAGTTTTTTTGTGTACGGGACGTATCGTGATTCGGCAGGGTCGTTTTGTCTTCTTCCTTTGAAGCCAACACTTATTTTATGAAGTAATTTAGTGGTATAAATATGTACTATTATTTTCAACATCAAGTTCAAGTTATTGCGAGAGTACCAAATCCGAGACTAAGGCATTGAATGTGGAGTGGAGTTTCGGAGTATGGTCTACATTCAGGAAGCTTCAAGCACTGCCACTCCCTGAGACCCTTTATGCATTCTAATTATACAAGTTAAAAGTTTTTTTTTAAAGATGAAGGCTCATTATCTTGAGCAATCTGTAATAATGTGTATATTTGTGCTTATGATATGTATTGCTGCGTATCTCTGCTCAGATATCTTTATAGCAACCAGACAGAAAAGGCACCTTCTTAAATTAATTCGAATGTCTGTGGCAGAGTATTGACAGTCATGTATTGCAATATTTAATCGGTGCAATATATCCTGTTTCTGTCTTTACTCTTTGTGGCGGAGGATTCTGTTAATCGGCTTAACTTACAAGTCCGTACTTGAGAATTATGGGTTACTGTTCTGAAGGACAGTCGTTTGTTTTCAGCCATTTCCTGCCTCGTTACGTTTCAAAATCATTATTGCTCTTAATTTCATTAAACTTCTTATCCATTTCCGTTTATATGCAACTCCCTCAGCAAGTTCTTTATCATTATTTCAAAATACAGGTATCTCTTAGACCGATTCTTTTATTTCCTTTTTCTCCTTCTACATTTAGTTTGTCCTCTTCATAAATCTCAGTATCCTTGTTTCAGAGAATCTACTTTGTTCATTCACCTCGCAACGAATTCATATAACTATATCTCAATGCCGAAACGAATTTGAAATGGAGCAATATAGGTCTTTGGTGAATAACATTATCAAATAGGTACTTATTACAAAAATGAATAATTATGATGTGGCAAAGGGGGAGCTAATTAGAAACCCGGGAGAAGAAAGGCAATACAAAAGTTAACGATCAAGATAACAATGAAACAATCACCCTTACGGCCAGTATGTTCATACTCCCACCACATAAGACTGATCAGCAGCACTGTTGTGTTGGTTTCCTGATATTTTGGAACTTTTCTCTTGAATCCAAAAAATACCAGTTACTCTACATTATTCCATCTTACAACTTTATGGACTTTTAATCGGCATGAAATGTCAATGAGGCGGAATGGTCGGTGGTCAGGTATGAGATTTTTTTTTTTTTTTTTTTTTTTTTTTTTGCTGTTACCTGAAAATGTGTTTTTACTATCTGCAGACCGCTTTCTATTTGAGTGGCAGACAGATTTCCCAGCTGTTTGATTTGTACAGGAGTACAGGATACCTGTACATTAATAACTTTAGTAGGTATATCAGTAACTGCTTGATTTGGTCTCTTGCGTCTTTTACCTTTTCATTAGTGACTACTCCAAAATAAATCATGCCAAATGTGACCATAAAAAAAGCCTTGGTTTCTAAGGCCCTTCAGAACAAAGCGTTAAAAATGTTCAGTGATTGTCTCATAAGCCATCGGTTTCAGAGATTGGCAGTTTCATGTTCATACTTGGTGCTTCAGCGTGGCATTTTCAGTGCTGCTGCACCTCTGGGCAGTTACAAGAGAGCGCCACAGTATTCCCTTCGTGTATGATCACCAAATTTCCCTCCCTGTAGCGGAGTGGTGCCGCCAGTACACCTCACGTGGTACACCAGGCATTATTTAGTGGTCTTTGCAGCGTTCCTTCGGCCCTTAGCTGCAACCTCTTGCTTTCTTTATACTGTACCTCCGTTCTTATTCTCTTCCTTCCATCTGACTTTCCACCTTCTCTAACAATTGTTTCATAGTGCAACTGCGAGGTTTTTTCTTGTTAAATCTTTAAAACCTTACTGTCAGTTCCCCTTTCATCGCTGAATGACCTCATAGGTCCCAAATCTTGGCCTTTGGCCTAAATTCTATATTCTATTCTATCAAATTTCCCTGGGTTTTGGACACTTGTACCCTTCATTCACTGCATTTCAACGCCTCCACAGTCTTAAGGTAAATTAATAAGTATTTCCTGCAGATACTGATTATAATGGACAAATGAGCCGTTTGTGCAGGATATAATGAAGTTCAGTAATAGGACGTACTGATTCAGATTTTGTACAATAACCATGCATATATATTCTGCGCCATCAGCCACATTGCATATTGGCTCTTAAATTAACAAATCATCATTATCACCAAGTTACGCATAACTGGAATAGGGGGCATCGTCGCTATTTCAACCCGTGTATCGATCTATTTTATTTGCCCAATTGTATGATGCCGCAATTCTTATCTCGGTTACACCTAATTTCCTTGACGACGTAAAGACCCTTATATGAATAGCAATGCTTGTAAATAAACAGTGTCTCCTCCTTCTACTTCAACATGTTAAGAAATCGGTATTTTAGTATATGTCAGGTACTACATTGCATAGGCCCCCTCGTTTCTCTCTCTCTCTCTCTCTCTCTCTCTCTCTCTCTATCTCTCTCTATATATATATATATATATTTATATATATATATATATATATATATATATATATATATATATATATATATATATATATATATATATATATATATATTATATATATATATATATTTATTTATATATTATATATATATATATAGCATATATATATATATATATATATATATATATATATATTATATATATATATATACAATGAAGGTAGGGGAAGACACCAACAGGTCAAGGACTCATATTTATTAAGTTGCAACGTTTCGAAGCCAACCAGCAGGCCTCATTTTCAAGCTAAAAAGTAACAATATCTAATTAGTACAATAAAATTAAGCTACAATATTAAATTACACAATGTAAAGTACAATAAAACAATCACAGTTAAAACACAAATAAGGACCAACCGTTGAGTGTGAAGACAGAGGAAGGACTAACAAAAAACGTAAACAGTTCACGAGAGGTAAAGAGGTGTAGACGTGCCATGGGTGTTCAGTGAGGGGACCAGTTTTTTAATAAACAAAGATTCATTAATTGTTAAAACCTTGTGATTGGAAGCTCTGCCCCAAAACCATGAAAGTCCTTGTACTGGATAGAATACCTACATTTATCGGTATGATCCCTTATGTTGGAAAATTCGGGATTCGAAAAGGCTTTAGTGGCCTAGTTCTATAGCTGATAGCTCTATGACTATCGATTCGGACCTTAAGTAACCTATGTGTCGATCCAATATAGGTTCCTCGATTACATCGAGGACAAGTAAACTTGTAAATGACACATGAGGTCATCAATGGATCTAAACGGTCCTTGAAGCTGTAAAGGCTACCGATATTCAGTGGGTTTGTAGGTATAATTTTGATTTTCATGGCAGGGAGATGACCAGACATTAAAGCGTGGAGTTCCATATAAAAAGTTGTATTGTGAATAAAAGGAAGGCTGGCATAGAACGGTAATTTAGGAACGTGAGGAGTAGGATGACGTGGAACAAAAATATTTATTTAAAAAATTTGGAGATATCTTAAAGAACAACTGGGTGGGAACGCAGTTGCTGTTAAATATTTTTGCAAGAACGTGACTTCATTGTGAAAAGATTGCCAACTAGAAGACAAAGCAAAGGCTCGGTGAAGCATGGTTAATAAGGCATTTATCTTAAAATCAAGAGAACAAAAACTATAAAAATTTGTACCAAGACCGGTGAATGTCTTTTTTTTTCTAAAAACGGAAGTTGAGAAGCCATGAGAGGAGCGTGTAATTAAAATATCTAAAAAAGGCAACTGATTGTTGGTTTCGTGTTCAATGGTGAATTTGATGTTAGGGTGAAATGAGTTGTTGAAAGTTAAAAACCTCTCGGCGTCAAACCGACTTCTAAAGAGTGCAAACGTGTCGTCAACATACCGTTTATAAAAAAGTGGATGGTAACTAAGGGGACAAGAATCAAGCATTTGCTCTTCCAGCGAGCACATGAAGATACCGGCAAAGGTGGGTCCAAGAGGAGAGCCCATAGCCATACCATCAATTTGCGAGTAAGAACAACCATTAAAAACAAAAACGGTGTCCCGCACCGCCAGATCTAAAAGTTTCCTAAAATCATTCTTACAGAACCCTTGTCTGGACGGGTAATAATAATGTCCTTATTACCCGTCCAGACAAGGGTAAGGGAGTTGTTATTCTCAACAAGGATGATTATATTTCTAAGGTGGAAACAATTTTAAATGATAATTCAAACTTCCTGAAGTTAGGAACTCCTGAGTTTTCAACACTGTTTAAAATAGAAGATCGTATTAACCGATTTCTGAAAAGCTTAAAAGACCGTGGCATTATTTCTGAAAATACCTATCAGTCCCTATACAGCTCGGGGTCATCGTATAGTTTAATGTACGGCCTTCCGAAGGCCCACAAAGATAATGTTCCTATCCGTCCTATCTTAGCGTCTTATAATAACGCCAATTACAAACTGGCAAAATATCTAGTTCCCATGCTTGCCCCCTTGGCTGAAAATTCTTATAACCTAAAGAATTCATACGAGTTCAAAAATTTCATTCTTGCTCAGGACTCGGACCTTATTATGGTAAGCTATGACGTAGAGTCATTATTATTTTAAGTAAGCATTTTCCTACGGATGAGTCTCTTTTTAATGGGTTCTGTAAGAATGATTTTAGGAAACTTTTAGATCTGGCGGTGCGGGACACCGTTTTTGTTTTTAATGGTTGTTCTTACTCGCAAATTGATGGTATGGCTATGGGCTCTCCTCTTGGACCCACCTTTGCCGGTATCTTCATGTGCTTGCTGGAAGAGCAAATGCTTGATTCTTGTCCCCTTAGTTACCATCCACTTTTTTATAAACGGTATGTTGACGACACGTTTGCACTCTTTAGAAGTCGGTTTGACGCCGAGAGGTTTTTAACTTTCATCAACTCATTTCACCCTAACATCAAATTCACCATTGAACACGAAACCAACAATCAGTTGCCTTTTTTAGATATTTTAATTACACGCTCCTCTCATGGCTTCTCAACTTCCGTTTTTAGAAAAAAGACATTCACTGGTCTTGGTACAAATTTTTATTGTTTTTGTTCTCTTGATTTTAAGATAAATGCCTTATTAACCATGCTTCACCGAGCCTTTGCTTTGTCTTCTAGTTGGCAATCTTTTCACAATGAAGTCACGTTCTTGCAAAAATATTTTAACAGCAACTGCGTTCCCACCCAGTTGTTCTTTAAGCATATCTCCAAATTTTTAAATAATATTTTTGTTCCACGTCATCCTACTCCTCACGTTCCTAAATTACCGTTCTATGCCAGCCTTCCTTTTATTCACAATACAACTTTTTTATAAGGAACTCCACGCTTTAATGTCTGGTCATCTCCCTGCCATGAAAATCAAAATTATACCTACAAACCCACTGAATATCGGTAGCCTTTTCAGCTTCAAGGACCGTTTGGATCCATTGATGAACTCATGTGTCATTTACAAGTTTACTTGTCCTCGATGTAATCGAGGAACCTATATTGGATCGACACATAGGTTACTTAAGGTCCGAATCGATAGTCATAGAGCTATCAGCTATAGAACTGGCACTAAGCTTTCGAATCCCGAATTTTCCAACATAAGGGATCATACCGATAAATGTAGGTATTCTATCCAGTACAAGGACTTTCAGGTTTTTGGCAGAACTTCCAATCACAAGGTTTTAACAATTAATGAATCTTTGTTTATTAAAAAACTGGTCCCCTCACTGAACACCCATGGCACATCTACACCTCTTTACCTCTCGTGAACTGTTTACGTTTTTTGTTAGTCCTTCCTCTGTCTTCACACTCAACGGTTGGTCCTTATTTGTGTTTTTAACTGTGATTGTTTTATTGTACTTTACATTGTGTAATTTAATATTGTAGCTTAATTTTATTGTACTAATTAGATATTGTTACTTTTTAGCTTGAAAATGAGGCCTGCTGGTTGGCTTCGAAACGTTGCAACTTAATAAATATGAGTTCCTTGACCTGTTGGTGTGCTTCCCCTACTTTCATTGTATAGTTGGGTTTAGAGAAACCTCCGCCTGTTATATATATATATATATATATTATATATATATATAGTATTATATATATATATATATATATATATAACATATATATATTATATATATATATAGATATATTATATATCTATATCTATATAGATTAATATATATATAACATATATATATATATATATATATAAATGACAAATGGAGTTACTGTGCAAGTCCCTTTCGACTGATTATCCTTTACCTAGCAAACTAAAACAATATAAAGATAAGTTTATTTCTTCAGTCTGAAGTAAAGGACAAGAAGTCGAAAGGCCTTGCAGAACTCAATCGTTTTTCTTACCTTCGTGGATTTTGTCGTTATATATTCATCACGTTCCATATTTTCCTCATTATTTGTAGTATATATTAAATATATATATAAACATATATATATATATAGTATATATATCATATATATATATATATATATATATATATATATATATATATAAATAATAGCCACAATGCCCTCGTAACTTCTTTAATTCTATGCTCATTTTTGGATACGCTTGTCACTACAAATCTCCAGATCCAACTTCAAAGGTCTCGAGGTTTTGTAGTGACAAGCTTATCCCCCCCAAAAAAGAACAAAGAACTTGAGAAATTAAGAGAGCATTGTGGCTATTACAGTTACATATGTATCGGGTAAAAATTACTAGTAGATTATACTTTATATATATATTATATGTGTGTGTGTGTGTGTTTGTGTATACAAATAAATACTCCTTGCATTTTATAAAGTTCTAGATTATCTCTACTTTAAGACTCAGACATTTTCTGTTAACGACCTAGGAAGCAGTTCTACAAATTAAAATCTAGAATTGATATCACGTTCCTTAGAGAACTGATGCCTAGTTGATATCTTATTTGGAATGGTGCCTCCCCCCACCCCCACCCTATCATTTCCTTCACCTTAGGTTTCCTACCTCTTGACTCGAAATTTCCTGTTAAATAATTCAGCATTCCCCAAATCTTGCCATCAGACATGTGTCATACCAAGGAGGAACTCGAATCCCCATTTTCCTCATTGGTCTTCTTGACCGGCCTTCCCAACTCTCTCACACAAACACACGCACGCAACAATTAATCATGAGTGAGGATGTTTGAAGATAATCTTTGAACAATTTCCGTTCCCTTATCCAGCTTCGGATTTGCATTTGCTCCTCTTTGTAGCTTCCTCGGAGCGTTTCAGTTGAATTGGAAATTAGTTCCTGCCATCTTTGAATGCTGCCGGTCGTGCAACGAGATTTGACTGTTTGGGATAAGATCAAGGTCAGAAATTTCAGCCACTCTCTCTCTCTCTCTCTCTCTCTCTCTCGTAAGGGGGTAGTGCCGTCTGGGGACCTCATGTGTTGCTCTGTAGGCATTACTTAAGGTTTTTTCCAGCGTGCTTCAGCCCCCAGCTGGAACCACTCTCTCGTAATGGTAGTGCCGTCTGGGGACCTCATGTGTTGCTCTGTAGGCATTTACTTAAGGTTTTTTCCAGCGTGCCTTCAGCCCCCAGCTGGAACCACTTTCTTTCCTTTTCCTGTACCTCCTTTCATATTCTCTTTCTTCATTTTACTTTCCAACCTTGCCTAACACTTGATTCATACTGCAATTTCGAGGTTTTCCTCCTGTTACATCTTTCAAACCTTTTACTGTCAATTTCCATTTCAGCGCTGAATGGCCTTAGTTGCCCCAGTGCTTGGCATTATGCCTAAAACCTATAAATCAATCTCTCTCTCTCTCCTCAATCTCTCTCTCTCTCTCTCTCTCTCTCTCTCTCTCTCTAATGGAATGCGGCAGATGAATGACAGTATGAGATTTTGATGAAATACGGTATTGTCCTTCACTTAAACTACCTTTATTTTACATTTTTTACCTTCCCAACATGGGAGATACTTTAAGATTTTCTCAGACATTTATTTTTTCCCTAGGTGCTGGAAACCACCAACGATTTCATATGAATGAAATTGTACACGGGTTAGTGTTCAGGAACAGCTGTTTAAGTCTATTAATATGATCGTACTTCTAAATATCAGGGTTAGTAATTCGTTACAGTTCATCGGGTGTATGTCGTGACTCAGTTCTAAAAGGCCCCATACACTGAACGATTGTCGTTGTAGACACACACACACACACACACTATTCAGACAGTATGAACGATCTCCGCACCGATTTCAGTCTGAACAAAGATTTTGTCACGAGAAGACATGGCATCATCATCTCTAGAAGGGACGTGCGCGATAGCATTATATCGGCAGACAAAC
The DNA here is from genome assembly GCF_015104395.2 of Macrobrachium nipponense. NCBI lineage: Eukaryota > Metazoa > Arthropoda > Malacostraca > Decapoda > Palaemonidae > Macrobrachium > Macrobrachium nipponense. The sequence continues at coordinate 15,197,468 of NC_061096.1, forward strand.
GCATACATTGAACCATTGAACAACCTGTGTATGGCAGACTTTAGTCGCAAGGCAGCAGCCTGGTCGTGACAGATTCCCGCCGAGAACGTTCAGACACGAAACTCCGCCCACTTTTGCATTCAGACAAGCCCATACACAATGTTTTTTGCGAACGATACAGACAAACGTTCATACAAGCGTTCAGTGTATGGGGCCCTTCAAGGTTCTGTTTGGTGCACGACTCCTCATTTGCATTTTCAGTTGATCCCTGACTTAAATATTAGGCCTTTCTAATACCCTTTGTATGGCGACGTGCGGCTGATGGTAGAAACGTCATCCTTTCCAGCTGCTTCCCAAGACCGAAAGTGGGACCACAGGCAACTGCGTTATTTAGTTTTTATCTGCAGACTTTTCATCCAAAGTATCCACATCCAGGTAGGAGTAAATCACAGCAGGAGTTCCAGCATCTATCGAAATTTAAGATTTATGGTAGAAAATTGACTGACCTATTGTACTTGTAAGACTGCTGGGCCAGGTGGCAGCACAGGAAGCTCTGCATTCTACACTTTCTATATCAGCGAGACAAAACTAGCAGTAACGTTTTGTTACTTTGTATTAATTACCTCTGTCTCCGGATTACTAAATTACTTCTGAGATATATTACGTCAATGTTTCACACACTGTCGAGTATTACGTATATCTATTATATTAAAAATACTAATCATTGTCGATAATAATAAAAGCTGTTTGTTTTTTCAGGGTTTACTTCAAACGGAGCGCTACCATCACTCAGCAGATCTGAAGGTAAATACAAAATCTTTTTTCTCGTCGCATGTTCATAGTAGTTTGTCGTATTGCACTTAAAAATCCTTCTCTTTATTTGACATTTTGGGGGAACTTCTCCTGATTTTATGGATTCACGACAGGAGTAATCAGAGCAAATCATTTTTGTAATTCGAGATAATGAGTTCATTGCAGATATCTTTTCCATGAGTGTCTTGTGCTGTGAATCTTATTACTACAGAATATAGAAGGGTCTTTTAGCTAACATAATGAGGACTGACGGCTCTTAAATATTAAAATTTAAATTTGCTATTTATAGTCAATTGAAATGGCTCTTTAAACATTGTCCGTGACTCTAGATACAGCAATAGATGTTTGTTTACCTTGTGGACAAAGCAAAGAAAATGTTTTCCAAAAAAAACACAATTTACCCTCATGAATGATTTGGTATTAGCTCACGAGGAAAAACAAGTTCGAGAAAATTAAAGTCTTTCCTTAGAAAACACAACTTTTGAAATGCACAAATAAACAAGGTATTTGAGAGTATTCCGGTTGGATGAATACAGCAGAGTTTGTATGATTAAGTATTTAAACTCTCTCTCTCTCTCTCTCTCTCTCTCTCTCTCTCTCTCTCTCTCTCTCTCTCTCTCTCTCTCTCTCTCTCAAAGACAATTTTTAACATGAATCTGTTTCCGCTAACACGGGTTGCTCCAAATAAGAGCAACGCATTCTTGCATTAACTATTAGAGCGTGGAGGATCCTCCTGTGCAGTAAAACTTCCACATCATATTGAGCCATTAACCCCCATCTTGTAAGCGTTCTTAAGCTTCCCTTCCATTCCAATATTACTATCACGTTCTCCATACAACCCTTCAAGGTCGTCATCTCCTCCTTCCCCCACACTTCTGAATTTAGTATTTTCTCCCCAACCTGCCATAGTCTATGATTTCCAAATGGCTAAACCACCCCAAAAGCACTCTGAACCTTCCTTTGACTAGCGCTAACCTTTTCACCACTTCAACGTATACCCTCGTTTCTCACCTTATTAGGCCTTTTCATGCTACATATATATAGTGCGCAAACAGCCCATCACTAAAGCTTCAACATTCTTGGTTTCGTTTGCGTTCGTCTGCTTAAATGATTAATTTTCAATTTATCTGATTGATTTTCAATGTTATGTCATTCGTCTTTTAATGCTGATTGTATAGAAATTATATATAGGCCTAAATGCATCAAATATATGAAATGCGTACACTTACGTACACACACACAACATACACACATTATATATATATATAGTGTGTGTATGTGTACGCATTTCATTTATTTGATGCATTTAAGCCTATATATTTCTATACAATCATGTATATATATATAAAATTATTTTGAAGAAGCGGGAAGTATGCTAGTCAGTATGTCTTCATTTCTTCTTCAAACTTCCTGTTTTGGAAGGGTTGAATGTTTTAGCAGAAGGTACCACTACTGATAACTGTGGTTGCAATTATGAGCCTTTAGAGTGTCGGTGCTTTTACTGAACACACTTAAAATTTTATGTCAGTTTTATAAATTCCCGATGGCCATGGTAAACTCTACCCGAAGATTTCCGGCGTGCGTAAGAACAAATTTATTTTGATCTGTTTTTGCCCGGTGATCTGCACATCCAGACAGTTGACACAATACTCCAACCTCTGCCAGAATCAGGAAGAGCTCCCCGCCTTTAATGTGTAATTATGTGAGAGCTGATACGATCAAAAGAGCCCAATTTATGGAAGACGTTGTCTACTGCCTCATTATTTCATTTCCGTCATTGTTTATCGGTAAGTTCTCGGAAGTAGTGCAGCCGGTAATAGTGCTCCTCTTAGGAGGATCTGGTTTTAGTTTTTATCTTTCTTTCTACGTGTAAATATTTGTGTAAGGTTTACTTTTATGTCATTTTCACATAGTGAAATCCCATTTCAGTTTCCCAAAGCTGTTTCTCACTGTCCTCAAATGACGCACACACATATAGCAGCTGTCACTGCCACATTCATGCTTCATTTTCTAAAAGGACAAGGAGTGGTTGTATCTGGACCAGCTGAAGAGCGTAGGGTTAAGTAGGGTAGTATCACTCGTGGAAGTGGGCGAATGACTATGTTAGCATTCATTCCAGAAATGTATGAAATAGACTTAGTGCGGCAGGAAGGTGAATGGTAGGATTTTACGATAGTGCATGTATGTGCTCCAAGAGTGAAGATAAGCACGGGAAACTGATGAGTGGCAGATTTTACTAAGGCCTTTCACAACGTGTTTTGTTAAGAGTTTTCATGATTCCCTGTTATGTATAATGTTACCGTCTTTTATATTTCATTTACACAGTGTCTTATACTGAATACATGGACTGCTGCCTTTCTAAGAAAGCTTTTAAAATTTTCAGTTAATAGTGATTTTAATTATTTTTGAACACCTTTTTTCTTGATAAGGGTTCTAGTTACTGGCGCAAGTAGCCTGGTAGATTGTAGTTATTGGACGAGTTCGAAGAGTTACTTGCAACGAATATCAAGCCATCTTCTCCCATTTTCACTCGATCAGATCATTTTTCCCAGGATCACGTATTTCGGTGAATGATAACCTCCCTTCACCTTGAAGCTTGAGAAATCTCCTCCTACTTCCTTTTTCCTCACTCTCATGAACTTCGTGTCCTTCAAGAGGAGTGCTGTTGCTTCCATCGGATCCAAGCCCGAGTATTACTCTCCATCTCCCATGTGAGTTATTATATATATAATATTATAATATATATATTATATATATAGTGATAAATATATATTATATATATATATATATATATATATCTATATATATATTTTATATATTAAATATTATATTTAAACTTTTAAATTATTTTTATATTATAATATAATATATATAAATATATAATATATATATATAATATATATGGTATATATATATATATAATATATATTTGTTGTTTGGTTCGGGCCTAAATCGGATGAATGCATTAAGTTCCCGTCCCAGTGGACTCTGATTTCAAAAGAAATACCTAAACAACATTCTTTAGTCAGTGAGAACTTCCACTAACGCGTATGGGAAACTGATATTTACCCATTTTTGTGGCTTTATGTGGGGACAAGTAAATTTGGTTCATTCAGATGTTAACCTTATAATGTAATACTGTACCTTATCTAGTTTTTTTTTCTTCATCCAAGCACAAGGCTGAATGACTAAAAGATGAGGGGTTAAAAAAGGAATAAACTTCTTACTTTTTTGTATATACTTACCGAAACATTGACAGGATGAACAGAGATGAGGAAGCTGTGCGCACGATATTTTTTTTCTTTTTAACTAAAGAACTAAAATAACATCGTTTAGAAGCACTGAAATATTGTTGGAATTTAACTTGGGTTATCTCCTCAATGACATTCATCAGTTCCATTTTTTATCGGGACCGTATTACGGTATAGGTTTTCTATGGCTATAAAAACAGTTAATTAGAAAATGTGTTTATTCCGTATTTAGATGCAGTGTAAAAATAATTGACTACCTTTGCACAAAGGAAAGTAACGAGGTCGAATCTGCATATTTCTCCCTCAGGGGAGTTCCTTTCATTCAGACTTACTTTATGCTTTTACAGGAGAATGAAAGTTTTAACGGACTGTAATGCTTCAGATGATTCTCCAAAAGAGTGGTACAAAATAATTACCTCACAGCCAGGGTCCTTTGATGTATTGAGGTCATAATTTTGAGTTATAATCAACGGATAGAAGAGAGAGATAGAGAGAGAGAGAGAGAGAGAGAGAGAGGGGGGGGGGGGGAAAGGAGCGTGTTTAGGTTTGTTGATCATTATCCTAAGTAAAGTACAATAAAGGCATGTGAGGATTTTGTGCTAATGAAAATCCTATTGTTATGACACGCCATTGTGTATTGGCGTGGAAAGAGAACCTCAACCATCCTGAAAAGGATTAAAGAAAATTAGGTGCCTGTCAAAAGGAAAACAAAAGGACGTAATTCTGCCTTTCCCATTATTCATCTCACAACCCCTTCCTAACCTCTTCTTTCACATGCCATCCTCTTACCAGCCTCTTTTCTTCTTCGTCACTTTTATCCTCATTCCACTGCCTACATGTCAAGTCTCCTCTTGCTCCTCTGTCTGTTCCCTTTCCCTCGACTTTTAGGGACATTCTCTCCCTCCCTCTTTTCCGGCACCCCCCCCCCCCCCCTCCTCACTGCTCATCTCACTGGAAATGAGATATGGCGAGATGGTTTGTATTTAATAGTCCGGTGCATTCCAGGTCAAGATGTTTATCTTCGCGTTATTTCCAGACGCATTGTTTTCATGCTTGGGATGCTGGTGCTGGAACACCCTTGGTATTTTTGCTCGTGCCACAACGAGAAAATATTATTCACTGCGAGGGCACATGAATGGCCATTATTTATCATATAAAATACAAGTTAACTGTGATTCTATACCCGAAACCTCTCTGTCGAGTTCATTGAACGCTTGTGGATGTGGTTAGTTACTATCGTTACACTTGAATTCTATTATACATTGAGTAGAAAATGAAGGAATTTCAACAAACAGAAAGGCAATATTTATGTCCGTTTGAAGAAAAATCCAAATCAGCTTTTTCATGCTCCTCCCTGATCAATAAACTAATTATATACACGTCGAACACTCCGTATTACTGCATTCATCGATACCAACAGTCATGATGTTTAAGAGTATCTTTAGAAACGCTGCTCGAGAAACAGTGATCCTCCATCCCTCTAATTACTGACCTATTGCTCTCAAATGTGCTGCATGTATGTTTTATTACAATAAATTATATACATAATTTATATATAATAACCTGATGTTGCTTTACAGACGCATATATGCTTGTAACCTTCACCTTTACAATAAAAGTAAAACAAAAACTGAGGCGTTTATTATATTCATATATATTAGGATATGGGGCCAATAAAGATTTAGTGAACTTTAAAGCGGCCGTGCTGACACAGATTTAATACAATTTAAGAACGAATATTTATTAGATTTTTGTATATATGCGTGTGTATGTGTATACATTATATTTATATTTACTTGTAGGCGTCCAGGGAAAGGCACTCGATACATTTGAAGGTTTATTACTAATGCCGACGTTTCACAACTATATTGTTGCATCTTCAAGGCTGAAATACAGCGAGTTGACTTAATAATAACAGTTGAGTAGATGATGTTTGGGTGTTTAATGATGGGACGGTTAATTTTATCATTATGGACTGTAAGGTTGTTAAGTCACTGCTTTTCTGAGTTTGTCCCATTATTGGAAAATCTTTGGTGCGTGTAGATGTTTTGCATAATTTGGAATGGTTCCTTATGTTGGATTGTACTGGATTGGAGAATCTGCTTCAGTTTCTGAAACTAGCTCCTCTATGGGCGTCTGTATGTACCCTCAGCAGCCTTTTGGTACATCCAGCGTAAGTCCCCTGATTACACCTGGGTGAAGTATACTCATAAACCACGTTGGATGTAAACAACGGACTAACTTTGCCCCTGAGCTTGAAAAAGGACCCGATGGTACAAGGATTTACTGGAGATTAATTTTAGATTCAAGTTCTCTCTGAAGTAAATTTTAGGAAAATTGTCTAAATTTATTTCCACACGTCATTGTGTTGGTCTCTCTCTCTCTCTCTCTCTCTCTCTCTCTCTCTCTCTCTCTCTCTCTCTCTCTCTCTCATCTCTATATATATATCTATATATATATATATATATATATATATATATATATATATATATATATATATATATATATATATATAATATATATATGTATGTATATGTGTATATATTGCATATATATAAAAGCGAATGCCACACGCAAAGTAATAGGCAGAATTTCTAACCGAGCGCTTTCGTCCTTTAATAAGACTGTCTCGACAATGTCTCATTATAGGACAAAGTCGCTCGGTTAGAATTTCTGCCTATTATTTTTCCTGTAGTATTGGCATATATTATGGAGTCACGTGTATCGGTAACGCCACTGAAGTCCTGATTTCTCCTCTGTCCGCTGGTTCGAACCCACCAGAGGACGACATATCAACTAAAATATTCCCCTTCGGTTAACATGTTTGACCGCATATTTAATTCTGAGGTAGAGCGAATTAGATATTAAAGGACATTTGTAGCTTAATGCATGTATATGAATCACGGTGATGTGATAAAAATTCATTTACCTATATATACATCTTTTCGTACACTTCTTTCTATTGGATTGGGTGGGGCAAGAGAGCCAGCTTTCCGGTTTCTGAGCGTATATTTTAGGATGACGCTAACAGGAGGCCCATTTTCTTTACCCATGCCGTCACTCATACCCATCTACTGTTGGGTAGACTTAGGGGCAGTAGGCTGGGAGTGAGCCATATATTGGTGGGATTACTATGTGGATATATATATATATATATATATATATATATATATATATATATATATATAATTATATAAAATCTGCTGGTCACTTTGTTATAAGATTCGTATGTATTTGTAACAATCCCGATAACATTGTTAACTTTCCCATTTCTTCTCACTTTTTGGATACGCTTGTCTCTACAAAGCATAAGGATCCAGAAAAAACAAACAATTTAAAAACTCTGATGTCTGTGACAGAATTTGAACCTGCATCCTATGTTAGAGTTTTAACGACATAGGCACATCTCTGTACGTCTTACTCTTTTATCCTTATTAATCCACTGCTGGGAAAACAGTTTAGTAGTTAAACAGATTCAGTTTAAATTTTTATGAGTTTTCAGAATCCGCACTTCACTTCACTACCGTGGAGAAGTGTTGGCTCAACGGCCTAACAGTCGCTGCTTACTTTTCATCTTTAGCTTATGTAGACATTCCTCTTTCCTTCCAAACATTTTTCGGTGACGCTTTTACGTACTTTGTGCCGCCTGTTCTTTTCTGTATATAATTCAGCTCATCTCTCGTGCTCTCTTCAGTCAAGCACTTCCATCCGTCTTACATACTTCCACATTCATTGCGCCATCATTTTGGGTCCCATTTATTTTCGTAGCCTTTACTTTCAACCTTCATATCGTACATAATATTTTTTTTTAAATATATTTTTATAGCGTCAAAAATGAAATAAAAACCATGGAACGGCTTTCTATGCCTTACTTCTGTGAATGATCTATTTTCTACTTTCTCAAGAACAGGTCTCTCCTCATTTATTTATTTCGTTGTTTTCCTCATCCTAATCTTCCTCCCATTCGGTCTTTCTATATTTCGTATTTTGTTATTCGTATCTCCTCTAGTTCTTTTCTTTGTTTATTCTTTCTTCACAAGTTCCTTGTTTCTCAAAATTAGTATGCATTCTTATACTATTCTTTTGTTCTCACCTTGCATATTAATCATTCTTTCTCTGTTTAATGTGTGTCTGGAATCTCTTGCAAAGACAAACTTATCTTTTGAGCATACTATTCATAAAGGTGAAGTCAAGCCGGGGGTACATTGCAGCCCTCTCTCTTATATTCTTCCCAAAGTACGTTTACAAACATTGATACCCAACCTTTATGTAATGCCAAAGGCGGCGTCAATATAATGAGTTCAGTTATTATTAAAGAGTCAGAGGGGGGGGGGGGGGTGCCCGTTAGGGAGAGGATGTTAAAACTAATCTCCTTCCTTCTAAATCTCCCTTCCTTCTTTCCTTCTAAAAAAAAACTAAAATCAGATCGTTTCCTTCATTTTTTTCACATTTGCATCAAATTCCGTCCGTGCACGCCTTGCGGTGAACTGTAGACATTACTTTTAAGGTTATTTGCAGCGTCCCTTCGGCCCATAGCTGCAACACTTTTCATCCTGATTACTGTACTTCATTCATAGTCTCTTTCTTGCATCTTGACAATTGTTTCATAGTGCAAATGCGAGGATTTCATCCTGTTACACCTTTCAAACCTTTCTATTCTCAGTTTCCTTCTTAGCACTGAATGGCCTCATAGGTCCCAGTGCTTGGTCTTTGGCCAAAGGAATAGTTCTACTCTTCACTGAAGAGCGAAATCTATCCCTCATTACATTTGCATGGTGATCTTCCGTCTAGGACCGCCCATGGCCATTGATAGAGAGCTTTCTGTAGAGCTCGGTATAGGATCTACAGTAATAATCGGGTAGATTACTTAATCTAGATGCATGGATTTTGTGTCTTTATATCAGAGGCCGTTGCTTGTTTGGTCTACATCCTACGGTTTTGGTTGGTGTCTTATCAAGGGGAAGATATTGGATTCCTGCTCTTGGTTTTTATTAAATCTGTCGGTTACTTTTCCCATTTTTCGCCCTTTTCTCCTTTCCACTCCTTATTTCTTTTGTCTTTTCTTTACATTAATTGTTCTATTTTTCTCCGTTTCTTTTGACTTTTCTTTACATTAATAGTTCCATTTATTCGTCGTGCTTCTGGCGTTATTGTTCCATTTGTCAATTTACCCTTTGGGCCTTTCAAGTCATTGCTTTGTCATCTCCCTTACGTTCTTCTGAGAGGGATTCTTGTCATTGTAATATATTTGTATTATTCCCTATTATATGCAGATATATAAAATGTTTTCATTTCGTTGTCATTTGTTATTTATTTATGGTTTATACTGAGGAATATAATTATGTGCGGTTGTGACTTAGATTTTGATTGTGCACCCTAATTACCTGACTGAGCTAAAAGGTCACCTTGCTCCTCCCCCCCCCCCCCCCCCCCATTTTTTTCTTTTTGCGGTTTCTTGCTTCCGTGACAAAGCTAAGTATTAATAAGTTAGCACATTTTTTTAAATGAGCATTTTTTTAAATGAGAGAGAAGGAGAGGATTTCCTCATGGACTTCCTCATAACTTGGATGAATATTGCATTGGCTTCCTGTACAACTTGGAGTCAGACGGTTCTCGATTTGATATGAGAGTTCACAAGGAATATCCTTATAAACCGACCATTGGAAACGGTATGTTAATACACCCTTTTTATACACGTGTTCTTTTATATCGACTTTTTATGGTGAACATAAAGATATTGAAAATGTAATCCAGATGCATCATCTGATCGGGTACATTTTATTCAATATTCATTGCTTACAAGCCTCATTTGTCTTGTTTTGTCTTTCTTACGTGGGGTAATTATTATTTTACTTAAACAATAAAGTTTCGCTTATTATTTGGCGAATTGAAGATTTATACCTTAAATTACATTCAGAATGCAATATTACTTCCACTCTGGAACTTAGTTCTTTCGCGTATACCGTTAACCCACAACATTTAACGAAAAGAAATTGCTTTCGTCTTGAGCTTGTTTACATTCGAGTTAATCATTAAGGGGAAAACGTATTTTAGCCTTATTTCCCTTTTCTAAATATTATACATGATTTGTGTGTGTGTGTGTGTACACATTCCATATACTTTGGAAATTAAAAGGTTTATATCGTAAACATTTTCATGAATTGGCCAAGCCACGAGAATAGCACAAATAATTTCATTTACGATTATGCTGAATGAAGATGCAATATTATAATATTCTCGTATGTCGTTGTGGAGGCAACTGAATTAGGCCCAGGGAAGTAGCATCACTAAGTCTCCTGAGTGACGTCTAACAACTGCGGGATATTCATTGCAGCTACAAAGTCCGATGTAAGTGCATAGTGAATCATGCGTTTAAAATTGTTGCTCCTGACTGCAGTTGCGTGCAACATTTCACAATGCGCTGTTGACGTAAGCAGCCTTACCTAATTGAAAGAGCTTGTAAATGGCATGGTTATGAATAGCTCTCTTTTTTGCAGATTTTTTTTTTGATTTTTTTTTTTTATTTTTTTTTTTTTTTTTTTTTTTTCTTTTTTTTTTTCAATAAAATGTTCTGTGTCGTCGATTTTCATTATTCTTTATCATTTTAACACCGCTTTTTCAACAGTTTTTCTATTAGTGGTTTTTGTAGACATTCTTCAAACTTAACTGTTACCGATTTTCATATTTTTGCGTCATTCCGTTTCTAATGTTTTCGTAAAACCTTATTACACCGGTATTTTATCACGGAAAATATAATAGTTAAATTAGTTTTTATTTTGGTTCTAGATTTGCAGCCCTTATATCGTTAGCCTTTTTCACCACCAAACTTACTCTCCTCCTCGTAATTTTTTTTCTCAATATCATTATCTGTTTTTGATGTACTTTTTAATTGGAAGATTTTTTCAGTTTCCTTTTACTCTATAGCCAGTTCTAGAGTAAGTTAATTTTATCTCTGTTGTTAGAGGTTTCGTGGCGTCTGGTGTTAATCTTTGTTACTCACATCTTTATGTTCCTGTCATTTTATATAGCCTCTCTCTCTCTCTCTCTCTCTCTCTCTCTCTCTCTCTCTCTCTCTCTCTCCTCTCTCTCTAGCGTAACATTTAGTGAAAAATATGGTCTGATACAGAAAAGCTTGTCTCTTGAAGCTATTGAACATTAATTTCACGTGACTGCAGCTTTATTGATTGAAATAATGCAACGAAGTGGCGTCATATTTTACTAAAATGGTGAAAATCAAATTTTTTTTTTTTTAGCATATTAACATTGATAGGAATTAACGTATTCCTGTCCTTAAGAACCGCAAACTTACTAATGAAAAATGGGGAAACTGATCAGCAAACATTGCGTATCGGTTGCTTGCTGACTTGATTGATATGTAATGTGAATACTTCATTGATTTTTATTATTTATATTTGAGACAATATTGCGCGTATATGCTATCTGTTAAGTATTTCAGGAAAATACGATTACTTAACATTTTTAGCGGGGTTGTTTTAGAATATTTGAGTCAAGAAATTTCCTTTGACTCTGGATTTTCCCATGAAATACTTAGGTGTTTTTCATAATGATATTATGCTAAGAAATCTTTCCTTCCTGCTTTCTATGTTATATAAATTTAGCGGATTAGCATTTATGTCTACATATATATATGTAAATGTGCGTGTGTATGTCTGTGTGTATGTTTTGTGCGTGTGCGTATATAGCCATAGGTTTAATAATGCTTATTTTTTTCTTTATGAAATCGACCAACCCTTTTTAAAATAATGGGAGATAGTAAAATAATGATGAATATTTATGTGTGTGTATGTATGTGTGTATACATATACATCTATAGGTTTAATAATGTTGATTTGTTTCCTTTATAAAGTTGACGAACCCTTTTTGAAATTATGGCTTAATAATGCTGTTTTATTTTCTTTATAAAGTCGACGAACCCTTTTGAAATTATGAGTGATATAGTAACATAATGATGAATATTAACATTTAACAATGTTATTTAACGCTTAGAAAAGGTTGGACAAACAGAGCTCACTTCTGATATGAAGAAAATAACCATATCAGAATAATACGATGTGTTGTCACCAGCCCCTGAGGTCTTTCTACATCCTTATCATATCTTTGCATATGCAGATGTCTTCTATCTTTTACTTCATTTGTACTCCAAGATTTTCGTCTCAGTAGATTCGAATCTTGCTGATGAAATGCAAGTGATTACAAATATCGTGGGGTTAGAACTCTTGTACAAATAAAATGAATTATGTATTTTGGGACAAATTTATATATCCGTCTAGTACCTGAATAATGAAAGTGAACAAATATGCATAGTTTTCAACTGGTCACAATTTATCTTTTGTTTTTAATGTGACTAAACTGGATTTCAATAAATCGCCCCAACGGCTGTTTAAATGAACATCTCGGCAATTCAGGCAAAGGAACTGCCAGTAATGACAGCGTTTTCTTTTCCATTCCCGCATTAATTTACCGAGTGTCTAGCTCATTTAATTTTCCAGTTGAAATCGTGAGTTTTAAGTTTTGAAAGGGTAATTTGACCATTATGATGAATTATGAAAGTACTTTAAAAACCATAGGTGAAATCTAGCTAACTGTAAAAAAATAAATCCCAAGCATTTTCCATTTAATATTAAGATGTTTGGTCGTTCGTATCTAATATCGAATGGCCTGTCTATTAAGTAGCTCAGCAATGACTTTCTTGGAACAGCGACGGTCAATAGCACTGGCGAATCCGCCACATCGGAAATCGTTAGATTGTAACTCAAAGGAAAAGTTATTGGTTAGATCTCCATCTCTTATTTATTATTAATATTATATCCTGATAGTTTGTTTCGTATGAATATTGTCATAATTTCGTAGTTTTTCATACATGTTAAATCTACATGCTTGTTTAGTTGCTTGTCACTTATCGTTGCTTTTGTATATATGTACGTATGCGTAGATTTTTCATATTGAAATGACTTGGCGTTACATCTTTTAATTTTCTTGGCAAACGGTGGACCCTAATTGATATTGTCTTAATTTAGATGGGATATAGTTCACTTCCATACACTCATCAAAAGGGAAGGGTGACACAACCTCCATTTTTCAGCTTTCAGTTTCATAATAATTCATTCTTATGGAAAATTTCGCTGGGCAAATAACTATATAGGAGCAGTGTATTCGTCAGTTACGTAGATTGCATCAGCACAGTTGTAAGGTATTCATTATGAATAAACCGGCCAGTTTATCTACTCAGTTGACACACTTGGGTTCAAATACGCAATCCTTATGTCGCAGTTAATGTCTCTCTTAAAACTTATAGGTTTTACTAAAATATTGAAATAAAAAGTGTACTAATATTGTCGAAAATGACGGTAATGTATGAGAGAGTCGAAACGGCACCCGAGGGACGCTACATGGTGTCCCGAAGCTCGGGGTAAGAAACCTGTACTTTGCACACAGGTTTATTACACTTAGAATCTCGTTGTTACACATATGAAAAATTTATGCATAGGTACATGTTCATTTTATTACACAGAAATGATGAGAAATCATGCAGTTAGATATCTGAGATGTATATTTTCTCCTCAACCTCTATACGCATATGTCCTTCAAGCATCGCAGCTTCTGCTATGAAAATTTGATTTATGTTGCGTGATAAGGAAAACGAATGGAAACCCAATACGTACATGTATCAGTCACATCGACCCTGCTCAACAAAATGAGACTAATAATCGCTCACGGCCCCCTGGGACCCGACTCAGAGGAATCCTATGGATTCAGAAGAAATCGAACATGAGTCCCAGAAATGTTGTCGTTGATGAATACACATTCAGATCGAAGTAAAGAGAACTCCCCATAATCACAATAGAAATCCTTTATGGGAAGACTATCGAGGGACCTTATTATCTGTCACTAAATCTAAAAGGCGAAGGGGGCTGCCATCGATCACTATTGTGTAATAAAGTAAAAAATGCATCAGCTTACAAGAATTTCTGATTCTGATTTGCTTGTACGAGACCATGTAGACCAGGAAGTTGAAAATGGATAGGAACAGGGGAGAAAAGGTAGGGAGAAAGATGAAATCAAGTAGAAGGAGATGTGATCCATTTTCATACTGTATCTGTATTTAAGGTGAAGTCAGTATCTCTGGTTACATTTATCTTTTCTTTTTAACCCCAACAATGGAAAAGGTATAAACCATTCTTTAATTTAGAATTAGGCATATTCAATGCCGAGGTACCTGTGCCTTCAGATCACATATCTTATGAAATTCACTGTAAAAATATCTAAGGTTTTTGCCCAAAGAATTAAATTGCAAGTTGTAAATGTTAATGAATGATTTCATGAATCTCAAATCTCAAAAATTGCCTTGTGTTGTAGAAAGTTGTTTGACCAAATCTCTATATAATGCGTAATGCTTATCGTGTTTGAATTTCGGAAAGAAATTTTTTGTGGTCAGAATATTTCTTAAAAAACTTATAGATGTAGTATACATTTCCCATTATAATGCGAACTTCAGATACTTTGTTTTTAAATTTAAAATTTGATGAGAGATAAAATACTTTAGTTAATAAAATTTGAAGAATTTTTATAGAAGGGAAAATGTAAAGAACTAGAATTATTTTTGTGGATGAATATGAAATTGGAAATCCTGCAAATCCCTCGCATGAATAAAGGTATAATAGATTCCATGAATTTCAAATAGTTTTCCTAAATAGATACCGCTTTCCGTTTGTAGAGTTATTTATTCATGTGGCTTTATTAAAGAATATTTTTATTGATGAATACTTTTTTTAAATGTCAAAACGAAAATGTACTTCCACCCCACGCCCCTTCCTTACGTAAGTCTAAATGATTATTTTTAACAAAATATAGTGTATATTGCCAAAAGCTTTATTATTATTATTATTATTATTACTATTATTTATTTATTTTTTTTTTTTTTGCTCTATCACAGTCCTCCAATTCGACTGGGTGGTATTTATAGTGTGGGGTTCCGGGTTGCCTCCTGCCTCCTTAGGAGTCCATCACTTTTCTTACTATGTGTGCCGTTTCTAGGATCACACTCTTCTGCATGAGTCCTGGAGCTACTTCAGCCTCTAGTTTTTCTAGATTCCTTTTCAGGGATCTTGGGATCGTGCCTAGTGCTCCTATGATAATGGGTACGATTTCCACTGGCATATCCCATATTCTTCTTATTTCTATTTTCAGATCTTGATACTTATCCATTTTTTCCCTCTCTTTCTCTTCAACTCTGGTGTCCCATGGTATTGCGACATCAATGAGTGATACTTTCTTCTTGACTTTGTCAATCAACGTCACGTCTGGTCTGTTTGCATGTATCACCCTATCCGTTCTGATACCATAGTCCCAGAGGATCTTTGCCTGATTGTTTTCTATCACTCCCTCAGGTTGGTGCTCGTACCACTTATTACTGCAAGGTAGCTGATGTTTCTTGCACAGGCTCTAGTGGAGGGCTTTTGCCACTGAATCATGCCTCTTTTTGTACTGGTTCTGTGCAAGTGCCGGGCATTCGCTTGCTATGTGGTTTATGGTTTAATTTTTTGTATTGCACTTCCTACATATGGGAGGATGTTATTTCCGTCTATCGTTCTTTGAACATATCTGGTTCTTAGGGCCTGATCTTGTGCCGCTGTTATCATTCCTTCAGTTTCCTTTTTTAGCTCTCCCCTCTGTAGCCATTGCCATGTGTCATCGCTGGCTAGTTCTTTAGTCTGTCTCATGTATTGTCCGTGCATTGGTTTGTTGTGCCAGTCTTCTGTTCTGTCTGTCATTCTCCTGTCTCTGTATATTTCTGGGTCTTCGTCTACTTTTATTAGTTCTTCTTCCCATGCACTCTTTAGCCACTCGTCTTCACTGGTTTTCAGATATTGTCCCAGTGCTCTGTTCTCGATGTTGATGCAGTCCTCTATACTTAGTTAATCCGCCTCCCCTTACCCCACCCTTCCTTTCGTGTTCTCTATACTTAGTAATCCTCTCCCTCCTTCCTTTCGTGTTATGTATAGTCTGTCCGTATTTGCTCTTGGGTGTAGTGCTTTGTGTATTGTCATATGTTTCCTGGTTTTCTGATCTATGCTGCGGAGTTCTGCCTTCGTCCATTCCACTATTCCTGCGCTGTATCTGATTACTGGCACTGCCCATGTATTTATGGCTTTTATCATATTTCCGCCATTGAGTTTTGACTTGAGTATCGCCTTGAGTCTCTGCATATATTCTTTCCTGATCATTTCCTTCATCTCTTGGTGTTTTATATCCCCTCCTTCCATTATTCCCAGGTATTTGTATCCTGTCTCATCTATGTGTTTGATGTTGCTCCCATCTGGTAGCTTTATCCCTTCAGTTCTCGTTACTTTGCCTTTTTGTATGTTGACTAAGGCGCATTTTTCTATTCCAAACTCCATCCTGATATCCCCAGATACAATCCTTGATGTCGTCCATGAACATCAGATGGTTGATTCTGTTGCCTCTTTTCTTGAGTTGGTACCCGGCATCCATCTTCTGTAGTACTTTTGTCATGGGAATCATGGCTACTACGAAGAGTAGTGGGGACAGTGAGTCGCCCTGGAAGATCCCTCTCCTGATATTAACCTCTGCTAGACTTATTCCAGAGCTTGTAAGTATTGTATTCCTGTTGCGCATTGTATTTTTGAGGAAGCTGATGGTGTTTTCCTCTGCCCCATATATTTTCAGGCATTCTATTAGCCATGTGTGTGGTATCATGTCGAAGGCTTTCTTATAGTCTATCCATGCCATGCTTAGGTTGGTTTTCCTTCTACTGTTCTTCATTACCATTTTGTGTATCAGGAGCTGGTCTTTTGTGCCCCTACACTTCCTTCTGCAGCCTTTCTGTTGGTGGGGGATGGTGTTTGTCTCCTCTAGGTAGTTGTATAGCCTTTCACTGATGATACCTGTTAGTAACTTCCACATTATTGGTAGGCAGGTGATAGGCCTGTAGTTACTGGCTATATTTCCCTTACTCTTGTCTTTTTGTACTAAGGAAGTTCTTCCTGTGGTCATCCATTTGGGTGCATGGTGATTTGAGATACAATGCTGGAGTTGTTCTGCTATTCGTGGGTGTAGGGCCTTGAAGTTTTTGAGCCAGTATCCATGGACTTCATCGGGACCTGGGGCTTTCCAGTTTGGCATTTTCTTTAGTTGGTGTTTGACTGTGTCTGTCGTGATCTCTGTGAATCTTTGTTTTATTCTCCCTGTTTCTTCTTCCTTGACTTCCTGGAGCCATGTTGCATGTTTGTTGTGTGATACTGGATTGCTCCATATGTTTTCCCAGAGTCTCTTACTTGGTTCGGCTTCAGGAATTTCTGGGTGGTTGTCTTCCCCTCTTAGTTGGCTGTATAGTCTTTTCTGGTTGGTTCCGAATAGTTTGTTCTGTTGGTATCCCTTATTCCTGTTTCCATGTACTGTTGGATCTTATGTGTGGCTTTGCCTAAGCCTCTGTTTTACATCTTCTATTGTGTTGTTTAGTCCCCTCTCTTGTACTTTGTACTTCTCGTTGAGTTCCTCCCTTGTTTTCTTGCTTCTTAGCCTTTTTTCTGCCATCTCTTTCAGTTCTGCTACTAATCTTGCTCCTGCATATGCCAAGTTATTTGTTTCTGTGATACTGGTGGTGTGTATTATGCCCATTATTTCATTGACCTCACTTGTTTTCTCCCTAAATTTCTTGATGTTGTAGGCTTTCATGGAGGGGATCTTTGTTCTCTCTGTATCTGGCTCCATCCATTGGCTAATCTTTTCTACCCATTCCGTCCTCTCTGTTACTTCGTCAGTGTTTCTTCGTGTGTCGTTGTTTGATACCTCATCCTCCCTGTCGTCTTCTGTGGCATCGTCTCTCAGTTCGTCTTCGTGTAATTCGTTGTCGTGTGACATTTCCCTTTCCAGTTCTTCTCTTTCTGTTGGGGAGAGCCAGTTCTTTTTCTTTATGTTCCTTACTTGGTCTGCCAGCCTCTGCTCTGTTTGGGGGGTGTTATTCCTCTCATTCCAGATGTTGACCAATCTTCTTCTATATCCTCTCTCCGTCGGGTTGCTTCTGATGTAGCATCTCCATATTTCCTTATTTTCTTTTCTTGTCCATTTCTTCCTTTTTGCTTCTGTAGCTCCAATCTCAGGCTGTTGACTACTGTCGTTGTGGTGATCAGTTGCTGGATGACGACCTCCAAGTACCTGACCGTCTTCCCCTTCAATTGGGTTGAATACCTGGTTGCCGGACGAAGCTCCTCTGTTGCCAGAGGTTCCATTTACGTCGTTGTCGTTTATTCCTTCATTTCTTTCCATCATTGCTGAGTTTTGCTATTTAACCCATAGCTGGACCCTACCCCATCAGGGATAGGTACTCATTTACAGCTGAGTAGACTGAGGAAATTATGGTAAAGATCCTTTCCCAAGGAATCAACGCCGAGGAGAGCGGTCACCCATCCAACGATTGACCAGCCCCAGTGTTGCTTAACTTGACTTAAGTCCATTGACGATCTAACCCACTCCTCCACGGCGCCACATTATTATTATTATTATTATTATTATTAAGTGAGAGATGAGGAAAGGGCAAGATAAAGTTGAAGTTATATAATCTGATGAGTATAAATTAAAGGAAACCATGGAGAACTGAAAAACAGAAAGCCGTTTAAATGGGACCAAAATACCCGTTTGTTTGTTTGTTTGTATGGTGTTTTTACGTTCCATGGAACCACTGGTTATTCAGCAACGGGACCAACAGCTTTAGTGACTTCCGAATCACGTCAAGAGTGAACTTCTATCACCAGAAATACACATCTCTCACACCTCAATGGAATGCCCGAGAATCGAATTCGGTGGCAGGCCAAAACCATACCTATCACGCCACTGAGGCGCTTACCATAAGTATCAGGAAGAAAATCAGGCGTTCTCCAGCTTTCATGAGTCTGTCGAAGGGAAAGTGTTTTATTATAACAATAATTATGAGATTTTTTTTTTTTTTTTTTTTTTTTTTTTTTTTTTTTTTTTTTTTTTTTTTTTTATAAAATCTGTATTTTTAAAAATATTTTACCAAAATAATATTCGCCGTATGGGGGTAGTGCCGTCAGTGTACCTCATTCGGTGGAATGTAGGCATTACTTAAGGTTCTTTGCAGCATCCCTTGATATAACCCCATAAGAAATGTATCAAGATGGGTAATGTCTGGTGAACATGGTGGCCATTCTGTTGGGCCTTCTCTCCCAATCCAGTGGTTGTGGTTGGAGAGCCAGGTGGATTTTATTCACACTATTGAATACAAAAGGTTTGAGTGTGTAATTCTATTGTAAACCACCTAACAATGAAATAAAGGGGCGTCTTAAGTTGCACAATCCTGGGCTTTGGTCCCTAAGGGTCTCAAAAGGGGAGCCAAAAATCCAATTAAGCAAACTTTCGAATACAACAACCGTTTCAATCTTGTTTCATTTAGATCACCCCTCAAATTAAACTAATGCATGAAAATACTTGGGGTTACTAATTAAGACACCTACTAATTAACGACCAATTAACGATTTATTTAAACTTTCAAGTACAACAAATATTCTTCTTGCAAATGATTGTTTAGTAATCCTAGACACCATATCCACAACTTAAGGCACAATGTTTCATGGGGTTTGTCGATAAGATGGGGGTCTTTGGACCCTGAGGGATACGAAGACCCTCAAAACTGAACTTATTCAAAAGAGGGAGTACAACAGTTTTGATTGATGCTTTGGATAAAACATTATTTCAAATGAACAAAAATGCAACTTGAGACATGAAAATACCTGGGGTTACTAAGACAACTACTAATTAACGACCAATTAACGATTTATTTAAACTTTCAAGCACAACAGAAATTGTTTTTGCAAATGATAATTTAGTAATCCTAGACACCATATCCACAACTTAAGACGCATTTTTTCCTGGGTTTTGTAGATAAGATGGGGGTCTGAAGACCCTTATACAAAAGAGGGAGTACAACAATTTTGATTGATGCTTTGGATGAAACATTATTTCAAACGAACAAAAATCTAATTTAAGACACCAAAATATCTGGGGTTATTAATTAAGACTAATTAACGACTACTTAATTAATGATCGATTTATTTAAACTTTCATTTGACATAAAATGTCTTTTTGCAGAAGATAATGCAGCATGGAATATACAGTGTGATGTACGACATAGTTTATTGTTTTATAAAGACCAAATCGAATCCTAGGTCAAGTCACTGTGTCTTAATTGTACTGCAATCATCTAATTCGTGATCTTCATCCATATATCATCCATTCCGCCATCTACCTGGGCATCACCACTGTTGTCATTTGGCTCTGTTTCGACCTGAACCTTTGGAGTGAGTGCAGGGGGCATCTGTTCTCCACTGAACCAAATGATGCAAAATTCGCCGTCGACATTTTCTCACTCATTGGTGGGTATTTTGTCCAGGTCTTGGTGATGAGCACTACCCCATAGTCTTGTAACGAATGCATCTCTATCCACGTGAGGTGTTAGTTCTGCTTCACTTGGTGGATTGCTGCTGCCTGCAATGCTTTTAAGCTTCTCAAATGGGTGCTTAGCATTTGACATTCGTTTGTAGGTTTTCTCGACCACGTTGAACCGGTGCTTGTTGAGTGGGACAAGTTTCCGTGCTTTGTAGAACACGCGGACAAAATCTTGCAAGATTTGGATGACTTCCTCTGTTGGGACAGCCTGGCTCAATGAAGCAAACTCTCTCTGGAACTTGTCCGTTTTTGCCACAATTGCATATGGCCTGTTCTTTCCTTTCCTTGCAAAGGCAGAGGTATAGTCACAGCCAGTGAACGCGTATAGGGCGGGGAGTGCAGCACACATAGCTTGGCCTATTGCAGCAGCAATCACAGTTACGTTTACATAACGCAGGTCGCCTTGTCCTCTTGTCCCAACCTCCATCCACATGGTGTAGGAAACTCGATGGACATGGTGTAGGAGTAACACTAGAATGTCAGTGTCAGAAGCTCTTATGACTATGTCGCCAGGTGTGGACTTGTCCGCCTCAGTCATGTGAAAGATGACTCTGGTGTCAGCCTCCGAGTGGTTGCAGTTTAGAGATGGGACTGGTTCTGCATATACTTCTACATCTTCTACAAAGTTCTGATTGCATTCTTCCATCACTCCCAAATACACTTCCCGTCCATCAAGAAGAGGCCTGTAGAAGTCGCTCGACCAATCCTTTGTGAGAAAGACGGGTAGCTCTCATTTGGACGACTCCCTCTCGAGTTGTTTCTTGAAGCTTGAGTCTTTTCTGTTGAGGTCCTTCGATAACTAGTTCCCCTCCCACAGCAGCTTCTCTGCGCTAACGCTCACAGTCCTTGATGGATGGTCTTTCATATGTATCGATGTTGATGTCGATTCTCCGTCTTATACGCCAAGCTAGTAACCAGAATGTTTCGTGACAGCTCCCTGTACGTTGCAGGCTGATCCGGCGATATGCAGTGGAATTGGAAATTGCGGTCAATGATATGAGAACCTACAAATGATGGGCTGCCATGGTTTGAACAATTTGCTTTCATTCATGTAAGCCATCGTGCCATCGCTGTGACCCATTGGCAGGGGCATAGGTGTCAGTGGAAATGAGAAGACATGCTCAAGGTCAGTGTCATTTGTTGCTGCTGTGAAGGCAATGCGGCCAAGAAGTGCACTGGTACATTTGAGCTGTGCCTCTTTGGCGTTTTTGTCTGCTTTTCGATTGGTTACACATTCACTTGCGAATGTGCGAAGAGGATGCTTGCGAATTGGTTTTTCAAAAAACACTGCACTTTTGAGGCATTCTTTCACAAAGCTTTCATGCCTATTCTTACCGTCTTCTGGAATGTTAGACAATGATGTACTTGTGGCATCTGTTACTCTTCCCAATGCTGATGTTAATGAGAGGCAAGCTTGGATCAAGTGTGAAAGGATTGGCACAAGACTCAATGTGATTGATGATCTACGGCAGATCCTCAATCCTGATTCTGGCTGGACTGAGCTCAGTCTGAGTGTCGCTTGTGTTGCCCATTCCAACCATAGTGAGAGCTTCATTCACATGTGCTGCTCGGCTACTCTTGGTGACACTCCACCGTACTCTTGAACTGTAGTTGCTTGTGGACGATGTATATCCCGTCATTTGGGAGGATGCATCTGCATTGATGGTTTGCTCCAGGGTGAGATTGACTGGAATTTGTGCAAATTCATTGTTCGATTGTCTGACTGAAAAGCCTCCATCCTCTAGAATTTGCCACAGCCCGGGATGCGAATCAGCTAAGTTCATCAAGTCAAGCTTGTATTTCAGCATCCAGCAGGCATAGTTCAGTCGGTTTGTTGTGAAATACAGATCAATCATCAGTGTCAACATGGAGATGAAGAGATCTATGTCTGTTTCTCTAACCGCACGTTCGACAATGTGGTAGATATATATATATACTGGATATACATTGCCCAAAACTGTGCTGTTCGACGAAGTTCACCAGTTTCAGCGCTCTTCTTGAACCTCTTAAAAGCCTCAAATAGCTCTCCGAACAGGGCTGAGTTGCTGAAACGATCAACAGTTTTAGGAGAACCAAGTCAGATTCTCATATTCCTTCAGGAATTGTCGGAAAAGTAATGTTTCCAGCGCAAGAGCAAGCATTGGGTGAAGCCGTTTACAACAATTGTAGCTTAGGCACTTTATGAACCCTCTCAGAGATCTAGGGGCTAATACACCCGAGTCATCGCTGGTCCACCCAATTCTGCGATAACCTTTCCAATGGCTCTGAAGTAGCACATGAGAATGTGGAATACTCCAAACATAATAAACAGATTGTCAAACTCTGGCTGACTGGTGACTTGGATTTAGTGTGTAGTCTTTGTGACATCTAGATCATATGTAACCAGACCATACATCTGGCCACATTCCTCTGCACACTTCTGAGCTGTGCACATGGTGTCAGCAACAACATCATCTTTTGTGATGGGTTGGTTTAGGTTCAGCATATAGTGAACAACCTGCATCAGCAATCTAACTTAGTGAAGACATGCATTAAATCCAACCCACATTGGCACACTTTCTGAATTTAGGTGGTGGCTCACAAGGAACATTGTGTCTAGTTTCCGTGCATGAACAGAAATTTCAGGAAGCTCCCTATACTCGGTATTGGGGTATTGAAACTGATCCATCTGTGGCTTCTTTCGATACGGCATGATTTCTGATGGCAGAACATCCAACTTTCTCTTGTGTTTCTTTCTCAATATGAGTAGTACAGTTTCTGTTTGACAAGGCACTGAAGGTAGCTCCTCATCTTCAGTGGCAAGTGGGTAAATACTCTAGTAGAATATACCCATGCTATCATGTAGACTCTCAAAGCCTGATAACGTGTGAACAAGCTCATCATAGTTATCAAATGCATTGCCCATGACGGGACCAAGCTTCACACCCTTTAGAGAAGACGTCTGCCTGCTTTGTATAGCTATTGTCAGATCAGTTTCTAGTTCCTCGTACTTCAAATAGCTAATACAGTGACCAAAACGACTCAGCACTGTCATCAATTTATGGCTCCCTGTAATTGAGTGCACCAGACCACCAAGCGCAATGTGTTTTTTGGGCATTAATTGTCCATTCTGAACAATGAACAATGCATCTTCGCTTGCTGATGTTGCACGCCATTTCACAGATTCAAGAGTTTCCATTTCTACCACCAAAGAGAGTTCTGAAGAAGAGATGTACCGATTCTGGTGCTTCACCCTCGCCATGCAAGAGTGAATTGAGATCCAAGGGATTTGACATCTTTCAAATGTTTGCACAGGAATAAGGCGGATTTTACTAGTTGACCTTCCTCAGATGACTGAAAATCATACAACACTTTTATTGACTTGTATCAAGGTGGCAGTTATGAATAATTGACCCATGCTTCTTTACATCAGGAGTATAAAATTTCAGCTCATTTGGGAATTGCTTTTTTAGCTTTTCCCCAAGGTATTGACAAGACCCGATTGTGGATTCTTCTTCTGCTACCTCACATAAAATACAGTAGCAATCATAAACCGATTTCAAGTGCTCTGACCGTGCATTTAGAATAACATGCAACATGACGTAATCAATAAATCAATAATTTGTGTGACTGCCTGCTTTCCAGTATTCCAGTTTTTACTGCTTTTCTTCCCACTGCTTTTCACCCTAGCAGCAGCAGCTAACTGTTTGCTTCTACAAGAATGGTGAAACTTCACTTCTTTTGCAATCAACCAATACCAGAAATCTTTACCAATACAGTGTTATCTCCCAATATTTGTGCAGCTTCTCGAATGTTATTTTCAGCATCTTTATTTAGTACAGACCCTAAGCCTTCATTTCCACCATCGCTTAGAGTTTTCCTTTGTTTGTTACAATAAAGACACTTGTTCTCAAATATACCTAAATGAGATTTTTCTTGTACAGCTGTCACTGGTGAAGTTGTTGATTGTAAGTTTTTACTACTGCAAGGTTGTTGGTCGTCGATGCGTGTTGCACTGTAGCACCGACGATGATACCCATCCACTCCAGTGGTTGCTGAAGGGAGACGTTCGACCACAGCTCGGTATTTTGACTTTTCATATCTTGCAGTTTGTTTTCGAGCATAAGCCGATTTTAGTATTGTTGCCCGTCGGTCTTCAGTCACAGGCAGTAAATAGCCACTTTCCTTCTCCATGACATGGATGATACATCGAGATGGCTTTGGATCTTCGCCAGACTCTGAAAATAAAAATTGGGCACTTCCTAAAGGGCATGACACAACTGATTTAAGTTTGCATAACCAATGACCTTGAGGCTAAGAAAATTTCAAACATTATGATTTTTAGCCTACCTTTTTCGCCTGATGCCTCTCCGACATTAGCAGTGGGCGCACTTGACAAACTTTCTTCATTAACAGGATTATTAAGTTCCTGTTCCGGCACCGGCTCAGATATTTTATCTGCAGCATCTGTATCCATCTTGAAGATGCTCTGTGTGTACCGCGGCACTCTGTGCACTAACGGAAACCTATTTCACAAATGCTATCTGAAAGGAAAATGAGTCTATTGGTTCACATTGAACTTCAACATGTTCAATTCAAGCAGGCAAAATAAGTATAATATTATTTTTTATATATAAAATTATTTTTCCGTGCGTTTTCTACGGGTATCAAACTGAACCAATACCTTTGTGTATGATAGGCCTACAATTCACGGATTGAGTGAGAGGCAAGCCATATTTATGGCATTCTTGTGTATGCATTGACATGCACTGATCTCTGTTTGAATGATTCACATTATTATAAACCACCAACTGGGAATTCCCAGAAACTGTCATGAGCTTATCCAGCATCCAGCTGTTACTGATTGTGAAAAACAAATGTCTTACCAGAAGACCTCAGGGATTACTGCTACAAGTGGTTCATTTCAAGTCAGGAGTCCCTCAGTTATAAAAAGCTGTACGAATTCCTAAATTACGTGTACTTAAAATTGTGAGCAAAATAGTAATTGCTTGTTAATTAGTAGGCGTCTTATCCACAAACCCCAGGAAAAATCATATCTTAAGTTGTGGATATTGTGTCTAGAGTCGATAAATTATCTTTTAAAAAAAGAATTTTTGTTGTACTTGAAAGTATAATTAAATGTTAATTAGTCGTTAATCAGTAGTCTTAATTAATAACCCCAGATATTTTGGTGTCTTAAATTGCATTTTTGTTCATTTGAAATAATGTTTCATCCAAAGCATCAATCAAAATTGTTGTACCCCCTCTTTTGTATAAGGGTTTTCATATCCCTCAGGGTCCAAAGACCCCCATCTTATCGACAAACCCCAGGAAAAAATGAGTCTTAAGTTGTGGATATGGTGTCTAGAATTACTAAATTATCATTGCAAAAAGAATTTCTGTTGTACTTGAAAGTTTAAATAAATCGTTAATTGATCGTTAATTAGTAGGTGTCTTAATTAGTAACCCCAGGTATTTTCATGTCTTAAGTTGCATTAGTTTAATTTGAGGGGTGATCTAAATGAAACAGGCTTGAAACGGTTGTTGTACTCGAAAGTTTGTTTAATTGGATTTTTGGCTCCCCTTTTGAGACCCTCAGGGACCAAAGCCCAGAATTGTGTAACTTAAGACGCCCTTTTATTTCTTTGTTAGGTGATTTACAATAGAATTACACTCAAACTTTTTGTACTCAATAGTATGAATAAAATCCACCTGGCTCTCCAACTATTGGGGAAGGATGCATCCAGAAAGTTACGAACAACCAAACCCCAGTGTGGAGGTCCCCCATCTTATTGAAATTGTACCCTACGCTGAAGCTCTTCTAATAAGGTGCAGCATAATGCTCAAGCATGTCCAGATAAACAATTGCCGATATGGTGGGTTCATCAAAGAAAAAAGGTCCAATAACCCTGTCGTGCAGTAGACCACACCAAACTTTCACTTTGGGTCTGTCTCGTTCATGTTCAGTCGCAACATGTGGGTGTTCTGATCTCCAAATGCACACGTTATGCCTATTAACCTTGCCACATGTATGAAAGGTAGCTTCATCAGAGAAAACGACATGCTTTAAGATAATCATTGTCTTCGTCAATGCAACCAAGACTCTCTGTAGCAAATGCTTCACGTTAGGGTCTGTCATTTGGCTTTAATTCTTGAACGAGTTGAACTTTGTATGCATGCAGGCGTAGGCGCTTGTGCAACACTATATGCATTGTGCTCCGAGGCATCCGTAGTTCGACCGAAGCACGACGAACCGATTTTCTAGGACTGAGCTGGAAGGCGTCGCACACAGCAACAACGGATGCCATCGCTCACACTGGGTCTACTGCTTCTCTTGCGGTTTTCAACACTTACAGTCTCTGGCAACTTTTTATACCAGTCGTTAATGCTTTTAACACCTGCGAATCTCGTCGATACTCATTTCTGAACTTGCGTTGAACTGCAGCAGGTGATATTGTTTCGTGGTATTATACCACACACTGGGCTTTCTCCTGCAATGACACACACAATCGTATCCATTCTACATGACTTTGCTACATCGAAAACGCCACAGAAACATAAGTGTGGGAGGCCACTTTTGTTTTTTATTGTATTTTATTTTTTTGCTCAATTCTCTTCCCATCTAGGGTGGAAAACAAGCTCCTATTATCAACATAAGTCAGCTTTTGTAAATTTTAAAGTTCATACCTTTATTAATGATTAATCGGACTTATTTATTCGTCAGTAATAGATGCAGATAATTATTATATATATATATATCATATATATATATATATATATATATATATATATATATATATAGATTATAATATATATATAAATTATTATTATATATATATTATATATATATCATATATATTATTTTATTATATATTTATATATATATATATATATATATATATATATATATATATATATATATATATATATATATATATATATTTTTCCACAGAAAAATGGTTTATAATGAAGGTTGAAAACGTCGGTATCATTCTACACAATTCACAATAAGAATGAGCCTTGTCTCCGACTGATAAAATTTAAAGACTATCATAACAGAATGAAAAAATTACATAGATTAAATGAGTCGAAAAACTAAATTGATGGATTCTCCTGCTGACAAAGACATCGTTATTATATGCCCATGCATATTATTCATGGTTACAAACCAAACCATATATATCAGTTTTGAAATGCGAATAAATATTCAATGTAGCAAGTCACGTAGAATTGGCCCATGTGCTTCTATTTATGATTATGCATTATGTATGTAATTCAGTTTTAAAATTAAAACAAAATAGTATTCAAATTGTTAGTGGAGCAAAATGAAGCAACTTTAGATCATGTGTGTTTATTCATTGTTAACATCATTACGTTGGCAATGAATGACGGCTACCCCTTCAGAGGACGTATTCGTTAGGCGTTTATTTTATTATTATTATTATTATTATTATTATTATTTAACGCTATTAACGGTCGGGGTATTGGTAGATCATAGTTTGTTGACGCCCATGGCCGCTACGAAGAACTGAACAAAAAAACTGCATCATTAGTGGTGAAGGTATGCCTGCACAGACAAATAAAGTAGTGAGATTGTGTCCATTCTAATTTCTAGCGAAAACAAACTCATACACGCACCTCTCTTCCACCCGCGTATAATGCTGTTTGTAGAGAGAGAGAGAGAGAGAGAGAGAGAGAAGAGAGAACTCTAGGAAATGAATCCAATTTCGAGAGATGGTTTGCATTTCTCAAGATAATGCGGCTATCCCTTGCGTGTCTTGTTATTTCGCCTGTTGGGCCTCCTTCCTTATTTTTAATAAGGAAGGAGGCCCTTCGATGAGGACCATTTTGTTTATATTAAATGCGAGAGATGGAAAGGATTCCAAAATTTAGTTGGAGATGAAAGCGCTTCACTTTGTATTTTTCATCTAAATTATGAATCTTTTCACGTGGAAAGCGAAGGACGAAAACCAAGCTATAGTTTGCAGGGAGGGAATGCCTTCGCCTGAACGTTTTTGAATGGCTCTCCCAAGGAGGTCATTCATTATTCACGTGAAAGCAGATAGGATTCCGTGTTGTCTTATCATTTTCTCATTCCCCGTAGGCCGGGGGTTGGGGGGGGGGGGGGTGTTAGTACCGTCAGTGAACATCACGTGCGGTGCACAGTAGGCATTACTTAAGGGTCTTTGCAGCGTCCGTTCCACCCCTAGCTGCTACCCCTATAATTCCCTTTACTGTACCTCTATTCACATTCTCTTTCTTCCATCGTACTCTTCACCCTCTCCTAACAGCTGATTCATAGTGCAACTGTTGCGAGGTTTTTCCTCCTTTTACACTTTTGTAGCCTTACACTCACAATATTTCTTTCAGCGTTGAATGACCTCTTAGATACCAGCGTTGACCTTCGTCCCAAATTGTATATTCTGTTCTCTTCATTTTCTCTTCCAATACTGGCTTCCGTACGTCTCGTTTTATATACTGCATTGTTGATTCCAGTGGAATTATTCTTGCAGATTGTGCATAAGTCTTCGTATGTGTGGTTTTCCTCTACTAATGGTTTCCTCTACTAATGGTATGTTTAGTCTTATGAGAGTGTTTACTCTAATTAATTAGATTCGTGGACATATATAATGCCTAGCATGTACTCTGCATTTCTTACAAGTCTAATATGCCTCTTGAATTTCTTTATTACACACACACACACACACACACACACACACACACACACACATATATATATATATATATATATATATATATATATATACATATAAGTCATATCACATTTCCGTGATTCATATACATATATCGAGCTACAATGTCCTTTAATATCTAATTCACTCTACCTCGGAAATTAATATATTTTCAAATCTAGTGCTTAACCCAGAATGGGAACTTGTTTTTTTCTCGATAATAGATTTGCCTGGACCAGGGCCCAGCGCGAACCTATGGATCCTTTCAAACCCAGGAACGTCAGTGAAGCTTTATCTACTACACACCGCGAGAGGTGGTGTAGTAGATAAAGCTTCACTGACGTTCCTGGGTTTGAAAGGATCCATAGGTTCGCGCCCTGTCCAGGCAAATCTATTATCGAGAAAAAAATTCCCCTTCGGTTAAGCATATATGAAAATATATTAATTCCGAGGTAGAAGTGAATTAGATATTAAAGGACATTGTAGCTCGATATATATATATTAACATATATTATATATATATAAAATATATATATATATAGGGTCCACCCTTCTGAATGGGCCAATAATTCAGAAAGTGGGCTGTTTGATTTTCCATTTGGTGAAATAAGGAACTGCAAATATATATGTGTATATATAATATATATATGTGTAATATATTATTGTTTTTTATAAGTATATACAATATAAATAATATATATATATGGTTATATATATGTCTATATATGTATATACTGTATATATATATATATATATATATATATAGATATATATACATATATATTTGCAGTTCCTTATTTCACCAAATGGAAAATCAAACAGCCCACTTTCTGAATTATTGGCCCATTCAGAACTGACCCATTAAAGATAAATTCCATTTTTCATAACTAGCTTTGTAAACAGCCAAAATCATCACAAATCTAATAAAGAATAACTTATTTGGAACATTTTGTCAGCATCTGCACGTGAAGTGTGGTTGTGATAGGCTTTGTAATAAGGGAGCTTGTAAGCAGTTGCAATGTTTACTCAAACATATTCTGGGTGTAGTTCATTGTAATTTTGCAAGTAATTATAGCTGGTTCACTTAAAGGTAGACTCTTGGGTGAGCCCTTCGCCTACGAGGTACCAGCCAATCAGCGGCCGCCAAACAAACGTCTCTTAAGCATGGGGCCTATCCAAGAGTCTACCTTAAGTGAACCAGCTATAGTGTCTTGATATTTTGCAGTCTGGCTGGCCAACATTCGAACCAGTTTCTTCGTAGTAGTGCTTCTCAGGGTAGCGTTCACAGCCCCAGATAAAGGCCCCCGTTTATCCAGAATGTCTGCTAGATATCCATATTCCTAATGGCTTTATTGTCTTTACGGACACGCATCCCTCAAAAAATATTACTGATACTGTCAACAGTGCCGGACACCGCGATCTTTTTTATTGGTACAGTTCACCCTCAACTGTACATTACTGATACCCAACAGAGTACGGTCAGTTCTAAACATGGCGTCACGCTTAAATTTCTTATATAATCGGTCAGTTGGGTATATTGAGACGGTAATGATGACAGTTGATTGGGATATCGTTAACATCATAAGACTGAACTTATGCTGATGACCAAAGCGTTTTCAAAACACTAGTTTCAACTAGCGGAATTTGAAGTTATTCAAGGCAACAGTTGTTGCGGCATCGTTAACATCACAGGGCTGGTACCTTACTAACAACCAGTTTGTTAACAGCCAGAGGTTCTTCACTGCCCAGTATCTACGTGTATAGGACTTCAGAGTATAGTAAATAAGTATCTGATATATTATATATTAGCTTATTTATGTTATCTGTAATTATGTAAATATCATGGCCTTCATTTTAAATAAGTTTCGTTTGTTTTTCTCTGCCAATATTTTATATGAAATATAGTTCTAGCAATTGTCACCAGGACTACAACCTGTCACGAGTTGTTTTAGATTTAGCTGGCCTTATGCCAGCACGGGCTCTTGCTCCTAGAGCGCCGTAATATGTCACGGGCAAGTAATTTCTGTCAGGAACCACACTCACAGTTCTTGTTAAAAAAAATGTTGAATCTTCATATACTTTAGTACTCGCTGAGCTCTTCTAGCGGACTAAATTTGCCTGCGAATGCCATTTTTATCCGAAATTGAGTTGGGGTAAAAGAATAAACAAACTGACACACGAGGATATTGCTTTTAATGCGTTGGCGCTGTAGCCCGTGTATCTGCAGAATTTGAAGCATACTCAGTGTGTCCGTATCTGTATCCATTTCGTTTGAATAAAATCTGCAGTCAGGGTACAATGTATATTTGCATACTCATGTGCTACCTTCCAGCATTGCTTTTTTCCACTAAAACCACAGCAGCTTGTTGGCGATCATTCACGTTCAACAAAAATTTCATATTTCCATATATTTACATTTATCTTTGCCTTCTAGTTCTTTTCCAGTTTTAGCTTTCTCGAATTCTGCTGAGAACACGCCTGCAAATTGGAGTACAATTCATGGCGACGTTCCAGCAACATTTTTGGTCTACCCAACTTTAAGAGGGGAACAATAATAAATTAAGTAGCCAAAATGCTCTGTTGCCAGTTATCAGTTCGGTAAGTATTGCATACTTTAGAAATGACTGACAGACTGTTCCGTATATAAAATGGGCAAATAGCCCCACATTTCACGAAGTGGGCAGTTTGATGCCCATTACTGAAATAAGAAATGATACAAAAGGGAAGTAAAACATACACAAAAACATATGTACATATTCATGCACACATTTATATATATAAATGTATGTATATGTGTAAGGTCTATAGACCTTGCATGTATATGTGTCTGTATCTGCCAGCATAATTCCGAAACGCATTGAGCAATTTCAACCAAACGTGGTATACATTATAACTTACTACCTAGAAATCTGCACTGTGGGGGGAAGACATCAACTAGCACCAAAGGGGGTTGGGGGTGGGAAGGGCTTCCCTGAACGGGGCTGGTTCTTCCTTCAGACTTAGTAACTTTACGAATTTATCATACCTGATTACTGTATACATCTGACTTACTATTGGGGAACGAGTGCTTTGGGTGGGGGGGGGGGATAGACACAAATGGCACCAAGGGAGAGAGAAAGAGAGAGAGAGAGAGAGAGATTAGAGGGGCGTTAGGGAGAAGAAAGGGGAAAAGGGTCAGGGAGGTTGGAGAGAGTGAGAGGGAGAGGGAGTGAGAGAGAGAGAGAGAGAGAAATTGGAGGAGGTGTTTGGGAGGAGAGAGGGAAAGAGTGAGGGAGGGTTGGAGAGAGAAAGAGAGTAGAGGGAGTGTTAGGGAGGAGAAAAAGGGGAAAAGTGAGAGAGAGAGAAAGTTTATTGGTTGTCATTCAGAGTTATCCCGGTCAGTGCAGGGTTGGTCAGCTACTAATAATATATATATATATATATATATATATATATATATATATATATATATATATAATCACCAATCTGCTTTAAGTTGCCTTATCCCTTTTGTTACCTATT
Source organism: Macrobrachium nipponense (assembly GCF_015104395.2). NCBI lineage: Eukaryota > Metazoa > Arthropoda > Malacostraca > Decapoda > Palaemonidae > Macrobrachium > Macrobrachium nipponense. The sequence goes on from NC_061096.1 coordinate 15,230,187, forward strand.
ACGTTTAAGAGACAGGTCAACTGCCGGTTATATTATTTACTTTTATCTCTCACTATTTTAGAGTCACAGTGCTCCTTTGCTCATTCTGCCTTACGTAATGAAAAAGAGAGGAGAGAGAGAGAGAGAGAGAGAGAGAGAGAGAGAGAGAGAGAGAGAGTTAGTTTCCTTTATCCATAAGTCGGACGAAACTGTAATGAATTGTTGAAAATATGGTCTTCCACCTCGAGTAATGACACGCCATTTCGTTCAGTTTCCGTACCGGTAGGCAAGAATGGATAGCCCTTTGTAAACACCATAAACTACGCTACGGAAGACTTACGGCTTCATCCATAATAAACCATTTGCGTTAAGCACACAAGCGCGCTAGTCCTCACACACACACACACACACACACGAAGCGATATTTACGAACTTAATATAATAACTAAAATTATGCTTGGTTTATTTCGAAGGTATGCAACAAACAGCAATGTCCGTAGAATTGACAGTTGTAAGAAAAACGCAAATGGTAAAAATTAATGTCGCTTAGTACAACAAATGAGTAAAATGGACACCACAGACACCATGAAAGGAAAGCTTGAAGAAACTTGCCGTCATAACTGAGATAAGGTAGTTACCACAGACAGCACAGATGAAAGCGTGAATATACTTGCCGTCATAACTGAGTTAAGGCAGTTACCACAGACAGCACAGATGAAAGCTTGAATATACTTGCCATCATAACTGATAAACACTTACCAAAGACACGAACATGAGTCCCAACAGGCGAAATAATACAACAAGCAAGATACACATCAAACAAGAGATACTATCATCATCATAGAAAGCACAAATGCGCATTCTAAATCGGATCCATTTCCTTGTTTTACATATCTTCTTCTCTTTATGTCGATGGATAGGTATGCACGTGTGATGAGGGTGGGATGCTGGGCTCTAGGTCTTAGAATTAAAACAATCTCATTTAAAAAAAATTTCTGGTAAGTGAGTTCACCACATAAAGATGGTCAAAGTGGAATTTCCCTGCAGGTAAAATGATAAAAAGAGCAAATTACACGTCTTTAAGTATCGTTGAGTATCAAAAAGAGTAGTGCGACAAATTT
>NC_061096.1:15236286-15261286 GCF_015104395.2 Macrobrachium nipponense
TATATATATATATTGCATTTTTGTTGAGTGCCCATAATGAACCAACAGTTGACATCATGTTAAGCCTTTCTCTTACAGCTGCCCACTTTATAAATATGTAGAGCGAATCTGCCTTAGTTTGTTGTAAATGACCATTCATTATAACATTTGTGTAATGTCATTTTTTATGCTAAGTCATGACTTGCCACACCAGCCTCCTCTTATATTACTTTTATTTATCATTGCAGGGATATTACTCGTGTGTATATATATATATATAGATATATATATTATATATATATATATATATATTTATATTTATATTTATATACACAGACAGGCAGACAGACATACATGCATAATACACACTTACATACATACATACATATTGTGCGTTCTCAATAAAAAATATATAACCGTACTGAGTAAAACATAATGTGCAAAAATATATACTCTGCCGCCATTTCTTGCCAAACGAATTTGTGCTCAGTAATAATGTTTTTTGATTGGTTTGTGTAAAGTGAGTTACATAGCAGTCAGGTAACTCTTAAATGCTTGTAGCGTACTACATAGTCCTTAGAAGTAGCAAAATAATGTCAGTGAGAGGCCCTAAAGGCTGAATTAATGCTAACAAAAAACATTTTGCCTTAAAAAATATTTACCAGGAGTAAAGGACTGGAGTTATATTCACATTTTAGCATTCAGAAGTAAAAGCAACTGCCTCTCCAGTGCTATCATCTTATTAATACCAACTGTTGCGCATTTAAATTTTAAAAAAATAAACAGTTTATGTGATTCTCATTCGATAACTTATAAGCAGTGTATTTGGTTGATGAGTACATAGTTTTCAGGCTAAGATGCTCCTTTTGGTATATAGTTTTGAATTATTGCAGTGTACTTAAAATATCGACGTGGTAAAGGTTTGATATATAGTATATCATATCGGCGAGAATTATGTAGTTGCAAAATTGCAAAATTGCACAAATTTTGCGGTCACTTTTTATGATATGGTTACGATAAGATATGTATATTTAATGTGAATTTATTTCAAATTGTTTTATATACAAAAGAGAAATGTATACTGAGGGAGGTTTTAAAGATAGTCTTGTGAGCTCTTAATTCGACGTGGATCTGCTTGCACGGATAAGGTCACGATAAAAATCGGTTTTCTGCTTCTTGCAGATTTCCAACTTCCACCAGCTGTTTTGTGCCCCTTTTATGATCCATTTTTTTTTTTTATTTCAAAACTTCCCAGTGAGATTCTAGGAGTGCATGTTTCAGTTCCCTTAAATAGCCTACCCTTGCAATGACACACAATTATTCCATACTGTTTGTCGTCTTCATAGTTTCACATCTTTCGGTTCTCCCAACCCACGGTCTTGAGAACCACTTCACCCCTTTCATTATCCCTATTGCTCTTAAAGCATCGATTTCTGGAACTTCTAGTCTTCTGACACAGATCTTGAGCAATTCTCAAGCTATTTATCCATTTCAGACAAACCTGGCAACCTAGTTTTAATCATCTTTTTCAAGAATATCCTGAAAATTTCAATCGATAGCTTCACCTCTTCCTGAAAACCTCCCTTGACACTGATAAATATTTTTGCGTAATTGTAGAATCTGTACATAGGAACCATTTTAATATCACCATTCATATTTTGAAGTTTTGGACTTAACCAAACTTCGGTGTTTTCATTACTTTTCAATAATTGTGTTTATGAATGAATAATTTTATATTCCTTCCCATCCATTGCTCTGTGTTTGATATCTGTATTCACTTAGAGCTATTCTTCAGCCTTAAAGGTGTATGGAACCTCTTCTAAAGTTTTCATTGTACAGTCTTATCCTATCTTTTATCTGATTCCCATCTCTTAGGAACAAGAGGAATTGATGTGATTGTTCGGGACTTTCAAAGGCTTTGATAACATCTGGCTTAATGCCCTTTTCCGACACCGTTTGGGAGCATATCCTCATTTATCTTTTAAACTGCTGTTTAATGCGGTGTGAATAGTAACTTGGACTGGCCAAATTTGTTTCATGTCGTTGTGATTTAAGATGGGATAATTTTCTCTTTTTGGAGTTGCAGTTTACTGCACTTCTGGAAGTGTTAAACAAACGCTTAGCTGTGGTTCAGTTCTCTCACAAACCTGTTTCCTCACTTGACTCCATTTTGAGGCATTTCTTAATTTTTAATAGGACCGGATATTGCTTTCAAGAGCTTAGTCACCTTAATGTTCTCAACTTTCTGGATACTTTTCTCACTCAGACTTTTATGTTGTTACAGAGATTTAGTAAAAAAGAATCGGCTCGATTCAGTCTGTGGAAATTTAATCTTGCAGTGGCATGGCATAGATTTCTTTCTGCCTCTCTCTCTCTTTTCCAGTCTTTGCTTTGTAATAATCTGAAAGTATAAGTGAAATAAGATTTAGCTGTTTTCACTCTCCTTTTCTTGCATGGTCCTAATTTGTCTTCTGTTTTTCTGTCAGCTACTCGCATATTTATCTCGAACAAACTAAAAATTAACATACACCCATTCTATCTTCTGAAACACCCTGTTGAAATTATTGCAACATAATGACAGGTCAAGCAGTAACCTATACTTATTTCGCTTAATTAAGTATCTGAAGCAAAATACCTCTCTTTTTCGGAACGCAGCTCATCTATTAAGGAAATTCCTGTTTCTCTTTTTACTCAAACTGTTCTTTTTAGTATTTCCGGAGTGATTTTGAAGATTTTCAGTAGGAAGTTGAGTCGTTGCTAGTATTTAAAATTTGTGCTGTTTTCAACATCTGCCTCGTCAGGTGCATTCCTGTTTCGGGTATAATGCTTTTTACTACGATTCGCTGTGTTCCAGTGACCCTGCTAATTAAACAGAATTAATATAAAAACAAAATATAAATTCCGTATGGAGTTTCGGTTCAGTATCTTTTGTCCCCCCCCCCCCCCCTTTTTTTTTTTTTTTTTTTTTTATTTTTTTTTTTTTTTTTTTTTTTTTATCGCGGTAGTATGCCATCAGAAGTAGACACATTGCTACCGGGAAACTCGTGGAGTTATTATAATCAGATCAGTAAACATAAAATTTAAGTTCCGAAAATCGTTGTTGTTAAGTAAAGGAATTTTCAGAATGACTGCGATGGTTTTAAAAAAAGAATTAAAATGATATACATTGTATAATGTCGTATTTCATTTTATGGCTTTGGTCCTATGACAAACCGGTGGCTCGCGACATTTATTACTATCCACTCCAGATTGTAAGATAAAACCCTCTTGCAGAAAATTTCAGCAACATTGGTTGTTTTAGATAATTATCAATGTTTGGTCAGTCAGTGTGAAGTTTTGCTGCTGCTGCAAGAGTAGTCAGCAGTTTTCCCTAGGCATTAAAAAGTGCCAGTAACTGGGAATATTAATGCCCTGTGTTCAAAGACATAGCAGTTCTTAGTGGGTTGTTACTCTTAGAGGGAGACAATGTCCCTTAAATTTTAGATGATCCTTTCTTTTGGGAAACGCATATGGCAGGTCAGTCAATGTAAATCCACCACAAGTTGGCAAAAAATACTACCTGGACTTTGTAAAACTCCAGTGGTCTTTGATACTAGTGCACTGTCTCCTATGGCAGGGGAGCACTTATTGGTAAGTAGTCAACCCCTTTTAAAGGATAAAATGTCCCCAAAATGGGGATGATCCATTTTCTGATAGCCAAGGGCAATTACACACACATCAGTAGTGGCTTAGAGTCTAATTTACGATGTTATGGGGCAGAGGAGCACCTGTTGGAGGTTTACTAACCTTTTGAAGGGAGGAAATGCCATCTAAATGGGGCATCATCCTTTCTCGTGTAGTCAACAGCAATCATACACGCCAGGCCTATCAAAATATGACTGATACTGCTATAGCAGTACCACGTGGTATCACCAAATCATTACTACTCTAGGCTCTAGTAAGTGCCAGTGGTTTCAAACACAAGTGCACCGTAACCCAAGAAAAACGTGCACTAAATAGAGGACTGTGGAACCCATTATTGAAGGCACTGCTTGAAAGGCAAACGAACCACTTATGAGGCCATCGGTAATCTCAATTTCTCTCACTCTTGAGGAATCCCATAGTTAGAATTGATAGCATTTGCATCAACCCAAGTGGTGGGAAAATCCCCAAGGGAAATCGGACATATGGTATTTTTGCCACTAAACCATTTTCTTCTTTGGTCTAATCCTGACTTGCTGTCCATTGGTCAACCCATATGTGGAAAGTGCATCAGACTGGATCGTGGGAACTGCATAGTGCTAGCAACCTCAATTTCAGAGACTTAAGGAGAACCAGAAGGATTCAAAGGCATTATGCATATTCTTGTTTATATTATATATATATATATATATATATATATATATATATATATATATATAGATAGTTATATATGGTTATTGTATGAAAGACTGCCATTGCAGCGGTACTAGCTGTTATTACCAGCAATTGTGGTCTTGGAAGTATTAATAATTTGGGACATTTTATTTTCTTCAATATCAGGGTATTTCAAAACTATACAGAAATTCAGGTATGGTCTATTTCAGCATATATGTACTTTTTGTGTTGTAAAAAAAAAAAAAAAAAAAAAAAAAAAAAAAAAGTGAATATTGATGTGCTAGAGAAACGGATCATTCCTAATATTATAGAAATACTATAGAAAAGACGAAGCCCTGACCGTTCAAAGTCTCTCATCGCAGAGAGAAGTCTAACAGACTGGAAGTTCGAATGAAAAATCTCAAGAATTTTTGGCAACATGCCGTACCTCAACCCTCCTGCTTGACGGACAAAACAATCTTGGAAGTTGGGTCTTTGAACATTTGGTACCCATGCTCTCTCTCTCTCTCTCTCTCTCTCTCTCTCTCCAAAACTAAAACAAAGTATGAACTTTTTATTTTGAAATGCAATTATATCTCGCTTCTGAAATGTTATGCACTTTACGTTGTATTTTTTAATGCGAAAACAGTAGAAAGAGTGTGGGTATTTAAGAGAATGATATTCCTCGAACAGTTGACTAAAATAACGTTTTCAAATAACTTCATGAAAAGAAAAGAGAAACTAAGGAAAGAACACGAGATTCTCGTTAGAAAAGAAGTGTTTATTCTCACTAGAAACAAAGGCCATTGTTATTATTGTAAGTTACGTACATATTCAGATAAATCAGCTTCCTATTTATACGTTCATAAAAGAAAACAAACGTACTTGCATTTTGAATCTAAGGAACTCTGTTGTGCCATTATGCTCAATGAAGCAAAGAGAGAAACATGCCATCATACTCGCGTCTAACCCTCGGCATGGGAGAGATTAGAAGATCCCCCAGACACCTTCTTATCGCTCCTGTCAAACAAATATCCAGGAGAAAAGACAAAAGCGCAGCAAACGAAAGGTTTAAAAAACTTCGTCCTCTCTCCTCTTTCCATTTGACTCTACCGCTCTCTCTCTCTCTCTGGCACTCGTCCTTCCAGCTGTCTACTCTGGTCCCATTTAGGTCCACCCTTCTTCCTCCTCTTGACTTATAGGCTCTTTTCCTTTCCCTCGCTTTCGCACCCCCTCCCCCCCCCCCCCCCCCCTCTCCCTCCACCACTCCTATCCAGCCGGAAGGAGATATGGTGGCTGGCGAGATGGTTTGTATTAATGGTCTGGTGCATTCCAGGTCAAGAGGTTTATCTTTGCGTTATTTCCAGATGCATTGTTTCCGTGTTTGGAATGATGTTGCCTGGACAGCCCTTCTTATTACAGCTGGTGCGAGCACGACAAGGCATGGTTTATCACTAGGAAATGACGTGCTTCCTTTATTTTCGAAACTCGTTTAGTTTTACCAAGAAGATTCTCTCTCTCTCTCTCTCTCTCTCTCTCTCTCTCTCTCTCTCTCTGTAAAGTTTGTACTGCAATTAAATATTCTTAACATGGGTAGCATTAGATTTTTTTTACATTGGTATAATGTAACAACTGAGCTAAATAAAAAAAAATCATTAACAAATGAAATAAACGAAAACAATACAAACACGTAAAAAATGTACCGAAGTTTCATCGGCGCAATCGAGTATTCTATACAGCGTATAATCACGGACAACGAAAATAGATCTATCTTTTGGTGGTCTCTGTATAATGATGTATGAGCCGAGGTCCATGAAGCTTTAACCACGGCCCGGAAGTTGCCAGTCCCATATCGTTGCCAGACGCACGATCATGGCTAAGTTTTACCTTTAAAAAGATAAAAACTACAGAAGCTAGAGGGCTGCAATTTGGTATGTTTGATGATTATAGGGTGGATGATCAACAGCAATTTGCAGTCCTTTAGCTTCAGTAGTTTTTAAGATCTGAAGGCATATAGAAAAGTGCATACGGACAGACAAAGTCATCTCAATAGTATTCTTTACAGAAAACTGAAACAGAGCCTTTGTTCCTATGCTACTAGTGAGTGACGAATGTCAGTTCAGAGCAGGCACGAGGTCATGCATACACTCTTAGCACGTATAAAGTATGTAGTAACCAGAGGCGTTTCTCACTTTATTCCAAATAGTGCCATTAACCTATAACGTTAATGAATGTTTAATGAAATGAGTATAAAAGTAAATGTAGAAAGCTGAGTTAATGTAGTATTTTTAAAGTATTCATCTTGTACTGCGTATCATATTATCTCACACCTTGGGCTCTCCGTAAATTTCATATACCCATCCATCAATCCTTCTTTGAAGTTTAATCAAAACCCAACAATGGTCCTGATGGTCTTTGCTTATACATGGACTCTTCCTGACTTGTTTTGTTCCCTAAAATATAAGGAATTGTTGAAGTCATCTTTCATATCATCAGTCTGGTATTCTCTTTGTTTCATATACCCATGTATTGTCATCTTTACACGGGAATGTAGTTATAATCCAAGTCTTTGCATGCATGTGGAGTAGAGCCCTACATTCTTTTTCGCTCTTTTGACGGTTCTGCTTGATATATAACCAGCGCCGTAACTGCTGGCCTCCCTGAGCTACTTGATGTTGTTTTCCAGGAAGCTATTTGTTCTTCCATATTTTCCCATCTTTTTTTCCTTAGTCTCCTCAGCATGGAACATGTCTGAGTGGTTTGGTATCTAAAGAGCGTGTTAAGCTTACTTTATAATGGCCGTGTCTAAGGCCGAAGTAAGTTAGGAGCTGCTGGTCAGTTTTCATTATTACATGCGCAAATGTTATGATCAGCTCTCAGCATCGGTAAGTTACTTTATATTTGGATGAAATATTTGATGTAGAGGGAGATTTACTGTATACTTTCTGTGGATAGAAGTAAATTAAGAATTCTCATGTACATCATCATCGAATCCAGCGCCACATGATGCATAGGACTTCTGTGAAATTCCTCTCACTTATGTCTTGCATGTGCTTTATCTGCCACAAATCTCCACTCTCCAGGCCATCTGCCCCCCTCCCCCGTTTCCCCCTAGTTCTCATCCAAGAAGGTCTCGGTCTTCTAACTATTCTGGTGCCCACATGAGTCCTAGATGTCGCTATCACATACTGTTCTCCCACACTTTCATGCATTATTCTCCCATGGACTGTAAAAGACAAGCCCAAGCCTTCTCCATATCCCTTTTATCAGTAATTCAACTACATAGGGAACTACCATGATATCCCTTTTGGTATCATTGTAAACTTCCTTGTCTTCTGACCCCCAGTATTGTTCTTAAAGCTTTATATTCAAAACAAAAAAATGTTTTAGGTATGGTTTTGTCATTAAGTGGTTCGTGTCTTTATAGCAATCCGGATCGTAATAAGACTTATATATAAAATTGGTTTCTCATGTAATTTCAATTAACCTGATTTCCAAATCTCATTTAGAGTAATGAGGACAGTATTTAGTGGCTGATATCCAGTACAGTTTTCCAGATAGAATTTTGTGAGACCGAAAAGGGTATATAAAAAGTGGGCTTTTTTTTTTAAATAAATTTCTCCAAATATATAGTGCCTTCTATTACGTCCGTCTGCCCTCAGATCTAAAGACACTACTGAGGCTAGAGGGCTGCAAATTGGTTATTTGATCATCTACCTTCCAATCATCGTGTACCAAATCGTAACCCTCTAGTCTAGCCTGAGTAGTTTTTATTTTATTTCAGGTTAAAGTTGGCCATAGATCGTGCATCTGGCAACGTTTTCTGGAGCCATGGGACGCACCCTCATTCTACCACATCTGGGGAGCAACTGGAGAGCAGCCGGTCATACTCATAGTTTACAGTTTTATACAGCATTATACATTGTACAGAAAACTCAATTGCGCCGAGGAATCTTCGGCGCATTTTTAAAACGTTTTTCATTCTAAAATACAATACACTGTATAAGTACTGTATTTACAGGATAGACAGACAAAACAAAATTTGAAGTTACGGGTGGCAAAGGGGAGCGCTTCTCTTCTGATTTCAGTAGCGAATTTGAGATAGAAGTGAAAAGTAATTACACGATATTCATCCGCAAAGAATGCCAGGAATTTGTTTTGTTGGCGGATTTTAAGAGATCCTGAACATTGTTGTGCCCTTTGAAAGTGAAGATGAATCATTTTGTCCGTACAAAATGCCATTTACAAGTCAAATTCGTTTTGTCTAAACTTTGTAGCGCGAGTATTTGCCTAGAAAAAGCTTCCATGATGAAAAATTGTCGTCCACAAAGTTACGGCGTCATTGCGTTAAGACCCGATATTTTTCGGTTGAAAGAAAAATTGATTAATGTTGTTGAACTTAGTTGTCGAGAGAGAATTTACAACATGATTACATGCATAGCATACACATTATTATTTTAGAAAGACGGGCATTTTCATGAAAGGGGATCCCTCGAAAAGTTAGAAATCATGTCATAACCAGTAAGTAAACATAGCCCTGTCTCATCTTTGAAGATGTCTTTGTTAATTTGATGTTAACAAATATTAAAGGTTAGATATAATATGTATCGAAAAATATACCCTTCACCCCTTTTATTGCTGAATTTTAATAACATTCAGTTTCCTATGGTTCAGTTACGAAATAATTACACTTAATGCTTAACTTCAGTTATTTAAAATTTTAGTATGAAGTGAATTTTAGGCTAATAACTGAGGTTCGTGAATGTAAGCATTACCTTTTTTTCAGTTTGCTGATAATGTTGAAATATGGTTTTTGTAGTTTTATTTATTTATTTTTTTATAACTTCTGATGCTTCCTGACTATAAATCAATTGCCAAATTAAAGAATTTATTCAGGCTAATATCACATGGAAAACGAGATTATCTTCTATAATTAGTCTAAGGTCTTAATATCCTATTTTACTCAACAATATTTGGTTTTCTCCAGCACAGATGGCTCATTTTCTTAGTTCGATATACCTCCTCTCCTTCCACGATGAGGAGGTGGAATTATTGCGCTGATTCCTTGTGCAGTGAGGTGAGGTTAGGTTCATGAATATTCATGTATATGGCTTTAAGGTACTCTAGTCGCTTAGCATCGGAACCATTGTCAATTATTTTGTGGGTTGGCCTCGAGCATCTCCCTTGTTAGGTCTAAATCGTGTGCGTCTCACGTTTCGTCTCCTCTATAGACATTTTCGAACATAATAATACATGTATATATATATATATATATATATATATATATATATATATATATATATATATATATATATGTGAGTGTGTGTGTGTGTGTGTGTTTACAGCTGAATCACGAAAATATGGAACATGATAAATGTATGTTTTCACTTTCCTTCGTGGCATTTACCTTTATATATATATATATTGTGTGTGTGTAAAATATAATTTATATAATTATTTAGATTTTTATTTATTTATTAACTTTCCTCATTTGCTTTTTCCTCTTATTTAACTTCAAAACTTTAACTACAAACGCTCACCAGGTTAAAAACTCCTTAGTCCGTTCTTAATGAATGACAGTATCATAATGAGATTAGTCAATGCATGTTAATGTTATCAAGTATTGTATATTTCCTCAGGGAAGAACGGTGACAGGTCCTATTAACATCTTAAAGAAAGTTTTTCTCTTAAACTGTCCAATAAGATTTTTTCCAGTGTTAGTTAGCACGCCACTCAATACTTGCCCTGGTCATCATTGAGGAGAGAGAGAGAGAGAGAGAGAGAGAGAGAGAGAGAGAGAGAGAGAGAGAGTCAGGCAACTTTGTCTTCTTTCTTCCGGAATCGTGAGACCTTTGCAAAGAAAATCAAATCCTATCACTCTGTCATCACATTTGCATAATGGTTTCCGATGGGGGCGTCCAATAGCCATTAGGTAAACTGTATCAGAGAGTAAATTGCTGCATAGATGGAAAACTATGTGTGTGCTTGCGTGTATGTATATCATAGCCCTGATTGCTTAGGCTAAGACCTACTTGAATATTCTGAGAGGTTCTATATAGGCTTACTGTATTTTCGGATAGATACGAGAATCATTCATGTACTAACTTTTCTTTTTACTTTTCATCGTTAACTTTTTCTTCTTGCATACTTTATTCGTATGGGATATATATCACTGCTTGTTTCTTACATTTCTAACCCCCCCCCCCCCCCCAACGTTCCTTGTTGGACGAGTGGTTTTCGCGCTCGGCTACCAATCAGGTGGTCCGAAGTTCGATTCTCGGCTCGGCTAACGCGGAATCAGGAATTTATTTCTGGTGATAGAGATTCATTTCTCGATATAATGTGGTTCGGAACCCACAATAAGATGTAGGTCCCGTTGCTAGGTGACCAATTGGTTCCTAGCCACGTAAAAATATCTAATCCTTCGGGCCACCCCTAGGAGAGCTGTTAATCAGCTCAGTGGTCTGGTTAAACTAAGATATACTTAAGTTTGGCACTCCTTCCCTTTTTTCGCACAGTTACATCCTCTGCTTTGCGTGTATTTTTCTTTATTTTAACTTAGTTATCCTACACATTCTCCGCCGTTTTTCTGTTCTGCATTTAATTTTGTTCATGTTTCTAGTAATATTTGAAATCGATCAACAAATTGGGAAATTTCACCCAACACTACAACTTAGATCTTCTTAATACTCAAGTAATTTCCCATATGCGGTCGTATATTTACGTTAAAAGCAAGCTATACTTTTTCTTCCCTGTGACCTGTGAACAAAAATGTCCTAATCCACTTTTCTTCATTCTCTCTCCATCTGATGCATTGCAATAACTTTTCTTTCTCTGGATGACCTTTTACGGTTTTATTCTACACACACACACACACACACACACACACACACACACACACACACACACACACATATATATATATATATATATATATATATATATATATATATATATAATATTATATATATGTATATGCAGCATGTTGCCACGCTCGGTTACTTGCTTCATAAATTAGTTTTCAGGTCAGTATTGATCTTCCTACTTCTTATCCTTGTACATCATGTCTCATTATACTCATTTTTATGGCATTGTTGGTTGTTGAAAGAATAATATGGTATAATATTAAATGATATCAGCTGTAAACGATTATAGCCTCTGATTAAAAATGCCTTATGAATAATTATATTCAAAATGTTCAGCCAACATCACCCTCGCAACATTTAGTCCTCACGCTCGAATTATTGTATAATGTTGCCATTCTATGCTTTTTATGCATTTGTTGGAAAACTGGCTTTTGAGTGCTGCACCAACAATATTTAAAGTTTCCCCAAGAACTATAAAGATGCCAACTTTTAATATGACGTTCAAGGGGAAATGAAGTACAGGTTATTCAGGAAACAATAAATGTCAAGTAAATGGAGCTAACCTCAGAGAGCAAATGAATACCGACGGGACGTTCTCCAAATTCAACCATGGAAATGATGATGATGATAATATGGTTGATTACTTTATCTTAGGTCTTGTTTTCATATTTTGTTCCTAGAGTGTGTGTCACTTAATGATGTATATATATTTTGCTCCTAAGTGAATGCTTCCCATTGTATCCTATTCTAACAGTTACTTGCTTGTTGCGTTCTCGTGTAAAATTGACGCCTGTGTTGATTGTTTTAAGTATTGTTATTTTAAGCTTGTCTTATTAGCGTAAAGGTAAACGTTTACCTTATATATTTTCCAAACTACTGTTATGATTCCCTTATTGGATTACTTAACTGGATTCCAGCAAGTAATTAGCAAGAGGTTTACTTGCACCACGACTTTCTTCCTCTGTCTGCAATTCTCCACAGTTGACTAACTACCAGGTGCACAATTTATTGCTTGGATCCAGAGAAGCCCGTAGGTTCAAACAGAGCGTGCCTGATCCGATTTACAACTACTAAGAATCAAATCTGGCTCCTCTCTCTCTGGCGAAGAAAGTGCCTTGATCAGTAGACCACGGACAGGTATCAATAAGAATTGTACGTTAAATGTGATGTCATGACTTTTTCGTCATAACAATTTCTAAAATATTTGTTCCATGTGTTATCAATTAGCATGGTAAGTATACTATTGAATTATGTCTAACTGCTAGGTGTCCAGCTAATTAGGGAGTCTAGCCACATTTAAGGACATTTGCTGGAGATTGTACTGATATTTCCGCTGTAGTTGAGACCAGTCTTCATAGGAAGCTCGTACCGTTGCGTCTTGACAAGGAAAATCAGGGATAATCGATAAAGTATTGCTGTTACAATTGACAAATTGTATGATTAATGTGTCACAGCTAGTATGAAACAAGATTGTGAGTACACGGCTACAAATATGTCACTCTCGCAGATTTCAGCTCTTTGTGTCCGAAGGATGGCTATTTAAATTCAGGAGAAAAATAGTTTAATTCATGATAACACGTAGAATCACTTTTAATGTGGGTGATATAAATATTCAGGATGTGAAGTACGTATCCTGTATTGGAGGTCGCTGTTAAGTTCAGCATACTTGATGTTATTACCCCCATCAGAAGGACAATTCTCTATTAAAAGTTGTCGTGAAGAGGAACTTAGGAGACAGTATTATATACTCCTACTTGAAGTTCCGTTTCTCTAGTGTAACTCGCCTGGAAGTTTAACGTATAACTTATAAGGCATAATGACCCCATCTGAACTGCCTGTTGTTTGGCGAGAATAGAGCTCACAGACATTTCCAAGAAATGTTAAATCAATTATATACAACCAGACTTCAGAAGTTACCAAATCATTTGACTCGGACAGCTTAAAACCCTCTTCCTGGTATTTAGAATATCTGTTTTTCCTTCCTTATTAAGTAAAAATTAGGAACTCGAAATCAACCGTAAGGACGAAGAGCAAACGACTACTATAAAGGCTGGGTTGTTTATTCATGCTGCTCGTCCTAATACTTGTCATTATGAGCCACATAACACACTATTTGCTTGTCGCTCCAGGGTCAGTTGGGTTGAAGAATACGTACTTACAAAAGCTTTCACATCTATTATTGTATCTTAAATTCAATATACTGAATAGGTTTAGCTTCGCAGCAATATTCAGGCATACGAGTGGAAATGATGCATTATTGTGACAAACCCAATCGGCTGCTGTTCATCAAAGCCGTGAATCATATACGCTTCATGAAGAGAGTATTGCTTTTAGATTACTAGTTTCTTACAGGAAACAAATTTATCAGGTCCTTGCGATGTTCCTTTATTCTAAATAGTTGCTTTCAGAAAATGCACGACATAGGCTATGAGTGTAAAAAAATGAAAATATATGCAGTTTAGCCGTGCTCACAACACGTCCGCCCACCCATATATATATAATTAATATATATATATATATATATATATATATATATATATATAGATATATATATATATATATATGACGTATGATATATATGATGTGTGTGTGTGTGTGTATACATGTACATACATTCATTCATTAATATTCCCATTAAAAAAGGATCAGAGGGTCGTAAATTCCTAAATTTAATATCTGATTTTGTGTATGGTTTTCTTAGTGGCATTTGCAGCTGCCAGTGTCTCACCAATAAAATGTTGAATACATTTTTCCCAGGGTACAATTAAATGCCAAAAAACTGGTTAGATATTTTCAGATTCATTACTTTTTTAAATGGGTGTCATATATAGTGAAGGCCTGAATGACCTTGAAGCTGCTTTGTGTGTTGAACTGTAGGTTTCTTTGGTTGCTAAATGATTAATTATTATTCAATGAATATTCATTAATAACGGTGTGACCGTATGAAATAGGTATAATGTGGGCCATAATTTCTTAGATGTTTTGGGAAACCTTGCTGGACTTAACCTTGCCTTGAGCCCAGATCACACTGAATTTCCTTTGCTTTTACTTGTACTTTCATTTTGTTTTATTTATGATCTTCATTTTGTTTTATTTTAGTCAGATGAAATATATCATTAACATACCACATCTGTATTGCTTACTTTTATGAATATTGTTCACCTTTGCTTTCCCAATGATCTGGTTTTAGTACCTTTGTTATCGTCCCCTGTTGCAGAATTTAATTTTTATGTTATAGTAGAGAGCGATGGATAATGAGAAGATAGTTAAAAATGAGAGAGAGAGTATAGATAGGAAAACATTTAATCAGGGCTCCTGCAACAGTGAAGTTAGTTTTTTTGCATAACCTTTAATGCTCACCATATTCTTCAGTTATATTATGAAATTGAGATTATTACTTTGGTGTGACCTCGCTTCAAGATACAGCTACTGTCCCTCTCATGGGGAGAGATCGCTGTCAATTGAAGTGTTATATGACGATTAATTTCTTCAGCTGTGTATACCTTTGCTCACATTGCCATCATCTCCTCAAATATAGAAATTCGATTGTCGTATTAAGTCATGTAAGGTAAATATTCATCATCATTGTAAAAGAAAACTCAAGACGACTTCATATCGTCACCAGTTAACTGACCACGTTTACAGCAGGACAATGAAAACATGAGCCTGTGATAGGCGTTAATGAGGGATAACAATTTAAAAAAAATCCCCGAAGTTTCGTCGGCGCAATCGAGTTTTCTGTACAGCTTATAATCAAGGCCACCGAAAATAGATTTATCTTTCGGTGGCCTCGGTATAATGCTGTATGAACCGCGGCCCATGGAAACTAAAAATGAAGTGAACATTGTTGTAATTAAATAGAAATTATTTCCGTAATCCATGAAATTCTAGCTTTATTATCAGGCAACAGATCGCCTAACTATGAAATTAGAAAATAAGGCTTTAAAAATAAGGTGCCATCATCTATATTACTCTCTTCGCTGTCATCCCAGGAACAACTTGACAATTTACCCCAATCTGTTTGGTTCGACATCTCTATAGCCAATACCGATGAGATACCTACTGCTGATATGCTGTTTCCAAACGATGAATAACCTTGTCCGCACGAAGGTCTATCGATGAGTGTCACGTCTGGCCAACAAACAGTTACAGTTCAACAGCTGTCTTTATACGCCACTTAATTCTTTTGTCAAAATCAGCTTGTTGTTCCGCCTGTCCTAGTTCGCCATAATCGATAAAGTATTGTAACACTCGAATGGGTACTCACTCAGTTCTCTATCGTCCTGATTTTCGTCGAAGGTTTATTTGAAACTACAAAATCCTTTGGCCCCACTAAGTGTAGCGGCTTTAGTGAGTGAACGCTGTTGAGACTGTAATTCAAGGCAAGCTATTCAGCTGAGATAACTTGAATCGTACCATATCCCGCCGTGTACAAGTTAAGATTCTTAAATTCGTTTATATTTGGTATATAGTGAAAGTGCATTTATCCAGAGTAACTAAAACAAAAATAGTGGAGATAAGCGTCGGTGATCCTTCCTGCACGGGTAAGAAGTCATTATCCGCTGGTTGACCTACATCTTCACTCAAGTTAGGTAATTCCGTAATTCTTTGGTGGGTAAGCTGGACTAAGATTTGACTCTCAACCCAGATTGGTTATAGTTGCTGACATTGGGTTTTCATTATGGTTTATAATGGTATCTCAATGATTTTGATAGTCATGTCTGTCGGAAATGAGCAGTTTTGAAGTCATGACATCCCAAACTTAGGAGGATCATACCTGACAACTCATTTCATTTACCGTAGAAACAAGTTTATCAAAATAACTGCATTACTGAGTTATGAAATTCTGGTTTAACAATTATGGGTTGTTGGAGGCCGGGGTGGGGTGGGGGGCTGGGTAGAGAATCATGGGTGGTTGCATATATTAGATCCAACATTTGACATGGTCTCACAAATGGGCAAACCGAACTGTGTTAAATCGATGTTCACATAAGAAATCAAAAGTTTCTACATTATTCGCAAAACGACAAAAGTATGTTGACAATCTGGGGTTTTTACTAAACAATGCTTACTTAAATTTAACTGACATAAAGACTCCCAAAACCATTCGTCATTGACTACAGGAAATTCCGTTATCAGGAATGTAGAAGGAAGTATTTAATTAAGGCTGTACATCCTGAGAAGTTATAAATGATGAATATGGTGTCGAGCAAATAGAAGTTTTAACTTCTGCAACCGGACCATAACTCTGAAATTAGACCTTGGAAGAAAGGTAGTTGAAATTAGCCGGATAGAAACGAAACCATAACAGAAATCCTTGTAATTGATTATATGCTGTTTGTTAAATAATACTTACTTTAACCAGTTTGTTTTAATCCAAGTTAAAAAAACAAGAATTTGTTTGTGCAGATAATCATGGCTGAGTTTCAAGGCTTATTGATATGCAAATTAGTTGTCAGGTTCCAGATCTTTAATATGTATTTTCCCCCACGCAAAAGTCTAGTGCCACGTGTATGCCTACCGGATTTTAAAATTTTTA
Source organism: Macrobrachium nipponense (assembly GCF_015104395.2). Classification (NCBI taxonomy): domain Eukaryota; kingdom Metazoa; phylum Arthropoda; class Malacostraca; order Decapoda; family Palaemonidae; genus Macrobrachium; species Macrobrachium nipponense. The sequence goes on from NC_061096.1 coordinate 15,253,006, forward strand.
ATCTAGTGTAAAAAACTTAAACAGAAATAATACAGAAGGAGAAGTAACAAAGACAATAGTAGGGCTGATAAAGTGCCACATTACTTTGGGGAAATGGTCTTTGAATCTCGCACGAATTTGATAGATTAGATGTGTTTTTTTTTTACCTGCAGCATCGAACAAGCTGTGATTAAAATGCAAAAAGATGCGCCTGATATATCAATTCAATTGCAGAATTAAACAAATATGTCTAACTTAGGTGTCTTCCTTCAGCTCAGAAATGACTAACTTATACGATACTGGAGCATTTATCTACTTTTAACTACATTTTCTTAACCGTTAGTTTCTCTTGTTTCGGTACGGACGGTTTTCTTGTTCGTCTTTTGTCGGTTTAACACGAAGCTATTGAAAATTAGCCAGTGTCGCGAAATGATGTTTACTGCCTTCGTTGTTTCAGTTATAGGATTCTTAATAGTGAACATTTTAAACACTAATTGTATTCCTGGTTCTGTATAAATCGGGCATAGACCTAACAAATGAAAGCACGGCGAATGAAAAGATAGCACCCGCCTGTTCTGAGTGGCACAGGAGTAAACAGTATCTTTGAGCCAAAATTCCCTGAAATCCACGGGGAGTTCGGTGAAAGACATGGTCACGTGAAATTCTTGCTAGAGTGGATACTCTGGTATCAAGTGTAGAGGTTCAGAGTAGGGACAGAGGACAAAGACATTCCACAGAAACAAAGTGTCTTATCAAGAGGCAAAGGAATGATAGAAGTGAAAGCAAATGTGTATGTCAACCTCCAAACTGCTTTTCATTTGATTCAGCTGATATCCCATCCAGATCCTTGTTGGGCGTAATCATAAAACTGTATAATTTATTGGCAATTTGGGTTTTTCTTTCTGATAGTCAGTTGTAGTTATCTTTAAAATTACCTCTTAAGTATGTTACCGAGTTGCAAAATCCAAGAAACTCGAGTTAAATTCGAATTATTATGTATGTAATAAATATTACTGTAAAATTATGTAAATGAAAATTGCGATGTTTGTAATAAACGTTGTTGATTTAAATAAAGAAAAAAGTTTCTCACGCAGGTTTTAGAGGACATTTTTTTTTTTTAAATAATCTTTAGCAGAAGGTACCCACGTTCACCTGCTAAGCTCAACAAAAGATGAGGCTTGTAGTCACATGCCCCTATCATCACTATCGTCATCATCATCGACATTGCTACTAATCATTTATTCATTGATTTAATGAAAACCTCTTCTTTCTCTGTAAAAGAATTTTATTTATGTCAGGAATTAAACACTCTCTCTCTCTCTCTCTCTCTCTCTCTCTCTCTCTCTCTCTCTCTCTCTCTCTCTCTCTCTCTCGTTAACCTGATAAAATTTCATCAGGAATTTTTGGGTGTGCGTCAAGTACCTTTTATGCAATCCTATTTAAAATTCACTTTTGGATTTTTAAATCATTGACTTACAAGATCTTAAAAATGGAGCATAAGTATTTTTCCATCGTTTCCCCTTCATCCCTTGTTCGTCTTCCCTTAAATGAACTATGAAAATCTCATAATAAACACACATCCCTTTAAGGGCTAATGAGCATATCCCTTCAGGTCTCTCCAGATTAGGCCATAAAAGGGGCAGTCTGTTTTTTCGGTGGCGGGGAAAGGTGGTTGGGGGAGAAGTCTTGTATTAAGCTCTCCATTTAGAGCCCTCTGATGTACCAGGGGAAAATAGGCATAACAAATTTTGAGTGAAATGTCAGGGCTTTTCATTTTGTCCCGTCACAGTTGAGTAATTTATGATTTATTTTGTCATTTTTTTCTGTTTAAACCCTTTCTCCTCCTTGTTGCTTAACCTTCCCTTCTCACTCCTCCTTGTTGCTTAACCTCTTCTCCTCATTGCTCCTTGTTGCTTAACCTCTTCTCCTCATTGCTCCTTGTTGCTTAGCCTTTTCTCCTCATTGCTCCTTTTAGCTTAGCCTTTTTTCCTTACTCCTCCTTGTTGCTTAGCCTTTTCTCCTCATTGCTCCTTTTTGCTTAGCCTTTTTTCCTCACTCCTCCTTGTTGCTTAGCCTTTTTTCCTCATTGCTCCTTGTTGCTTAAACTTTCTTTCTCACTTCTTGTTGCTTAACCTTTTCTCCTCATTGGTCCTTGTTGCTTAGACTTTTCTCCTTATTGTTCCTTGTTGCTTAACCTTTTATCTTCGTTGCTCCTTGTTGCTTAACCTTTTCACCTTATTGTTCCTTGTTACCTAAACTTTTCTCCTTTTTGTTCCTTGTTGCTTAACCTTTTCTGCTCATTGCTCCTTGTTGCATAACCTTTACTCCTCACTATTTTTTGTTGCTTAACCTTTTCTTCTCACGCTTTCTTGATATATATATATATATATATATATATATATATATATATATCTATATATATATATATATATAATATATAATATATATAATATATATATATTCTCTCTCTCTCTCTCTCTCTCCTCTCTCTCTCTCCTCTCGTCTCTCTCTCTCTCCTCTCTCTCTCTCTCTCCGAAACTGATGGCCAATAGTAGTGGTTTCAATGCTTATCCAAACTAAAAAAAAAAGAAAAAAAAAAAAAGTAGGTATGGTCTGAACCAAGTTTTATGATAATAAAAGCCACAGGCACAATCATATAGCCACACAGTGAGACAAATAAGTTTTATAAAAAAAAAAAACACTGTAGATAAATTTGCTAAGTTAACTAATGTAGACAATCGCCCTACATCCTCATTATGTTGCATCTATTTATCAAAATACCGCTTTTTGTATCATTATTTGTCGCTGGATTGATTAGGGGGAAAATTTCTTCAAAACCAATTTTTTTATTTTCTGTATTTTTAAGTCATTTGTTCTAATTTCTTTTCCCATATCCGGAGAGATAATTAGTATTATATCGTATTTTTTTTCTCTGGTGGAGTGGCTCCGGAAATTGCTGCATTTCCAGATATTACCATTGAGCATATTATATTATTATTATTATTATTATTATTTAGTTATTATTATATTATTACTTATTATACTACTCTACTACTACTACTACTACTAATACTATATTATTAATTAATTAATTATTATTATTATTATTATTATTAATATTATTATTATTATTATTATTATTATTATTATTATTATTATTATTATTATTATTATTATTATTATTATTCATAGAAGTCATAAGGTCGTAGACATTACTTACACAATCTTGATGGAGTTTACAACAAGGCGCAGTTGTTAAAGTCTCTCTCTCTCTCTCTCTCTCTCTCTCTCTCCTCTCTCTCTCTCTCTCTGGTAGATCGGAAACATCACCGTAATTTTATTTGTATAGCAAAGTAAAATTCAATTTTTTATCTAGAAAAAGACTCCTCTAACGAAAACTTTATTTAGGTAGATATCAAGGAAATATTTTTCGTAACGCTTCACCATCATCTCTTTAGCGTTTTTCCGCTGGAAATACACGACGGAAAATCTCTTGATAAACACTCGTCTCTTTCAGGGGTCCTGACTCCTGAGTATTTCCCTTGAGGTCCTCTTATGTAGGGACATGAAATATGGCTCTTATTTTTCGCAAAAAATAGTTCTTTATATATACCCCTTCATAGATCCCACAAATGTTGGGGGTTGGGGGAAGGCACATGAAATTCTAGATGAAATATTTTTCATTTTCATGTTTTTTCGCGGTCGAGTTATTTATCGTAGGTCTTCCGTCCAGGTTTTGAAAGACCTCTCTCTTCCCTATTTCAGGGACTAATGGTTGTTGGATATACTATGTATTCAGCTAAATCTTTGAAATATAGGGGTAATTTTTCGTTTTTTTTTATTGAGTTGCATTATTTTATTTGAAAATGATTGTTTTACTCTTCTTTTTTACCACCGTTACCCCTACATTAAGGTTTCGGTTGCCTGTTGCGCGTTAAAACATCAGGCATGGTTTGTTGTTTTGGCAAAGGGGTTTTTGCGACTACATGCCCTTGCTGTCATCAACCACAGTTATTGGTGGTGAGCCTCGCCTTTGAATAAAAAGCCTGCCTGCAAGGCAGCAGTTTCCAGTTACTGGTGGTGGCCTAGCCTTTGACTAAAAATTCTACCTGCAAGGCAGCAGTTTTCACAGTTATTGTTGGTGGGTCTAGCTTTTTACTAAAAAGTCCCCCCTGCAAGGCAGCAGTTTTCACAGTTATTGGCAGTGGGCCTAGCCTTTTACTAAGAAGTCCACCTGCAAGGCAGGAGTTTGCACAGTTTTTAGTAAAAGGCTAGGCCCACTACCAATAAGTCCACCTGCAAGGCATTAGTTTCCACAGTTATTGGCAGTGGGCCTAGCCTTTTACTAAAAAGTCCGCCAGCAAGACAGCAGTTTCCACAGTTAATGGCGGTGGGGCTAGCCTTTTACTAAAAAGTCCCTCCTGGAAGGCAGCAGTTTTCATAGTTAATGGCGGTGGGCCTAGTCTTTTACTAAAAAGTCCGCCTGCAAGGCAGCAGTTCGCACAGTTATTGGCTGTGGGCCTAGCCTTTTACTGAAAAGTCTATCTGCAAGGCAGCAGTTTCCACAGATATTGGCGGTGAGCCTAGCCTTTTACTAAAAAGTCCACCTGCAAGACATTAGTTTCCACAGTTATTGGCGGTGGGCCTAGCCTTTTACTAAAAATAAAACTGCAAGGCAGCAGTTTTCCTTTTAGTTGCCTTTTACTACACGCAGGACCTACGGTGGTAGTACTCTTACACCCCTACCACGGGGCATAGAAAGATTGTTATTTTACTATTTTCATGTTAAAAGAGTAATTCTTCTACTGTGTTCTTTATAATGTTGGATACAAGTCAGGGTGACAAATCGATTTGCATTGAGAGATCAGAGACATTCCGATTAAATAATTGAAAATATAATAATGGATTGTCACGTTTTATGAAATTAGATTTCACCGTTACCACCAGAAGAAAAGTCTTTTGTCTCTTTGGTCGTGTTAAACCCTGTCCTTTATTTCTTTCGTGCGGGTTAGGCCCTTTTTCACTTATTTAATTTCATATTCATTCATCACTGATGTTGACACACGGATTATAAACAAATTCAGTATAATTCCGAGTAGAAGTCTTTTATATTCGTCATCTCTGCCTACGAGTATTGGTAAATATTTAATATCTAATATATAGCATGTAAAATGCAACTGGCTAAATACTTGAACAAATATGGCTAGTGAACTTTAATGACGTTTCTTTTAATTTGAATATTGTATAAAGCTTCCTTTTATAAATCAGCAGTGGGTATTTCTGGTAAAGGTTATTATGTAGATAATCAGGGTGCGTTGTATGTTTCATAACGAATATTTGTAACTTGGCTAAATTTGTAACTTGGCTAAATGTGTAACTTTGCTAAATGTGCAACTTGGCTAAATGTGTGAGAGGTGTTGGAACAGAAGAACCCTTGTATCCCTAAAAGCATATGAAGCATAAGACGGTGGTTACGTTTACTCATTAGGAATGAAGAATGTCTTGATATAGTATTTTATAGGTTGAAACGTTTACGTGTATTAATAAGCTTTGGTGTGTAGTGAAAGCTAATTTCCATATGCAAATATAGCATAGCCTAACTATCTGTTTTTTGTAAAATATGGATCCGTCTTTACACAAGTAACTGACAAAATTCTTCCCTCCCCTTTTTTGTACACAAAATTGGGTTTAAATATTACAAGAGTATAAAAAATAATTTAAGATGAAAAAGTAGGCAGTTTTCCTCGGTCGGCCATTGATTCATTCCTTAGGCCTGCATCTAAAAATTCTCAATCATCGTTGCTTTCCTCAACATCAGCTGATGTTCATTATTTGTCAAAATGTAAATAGTTTAATTTCATGTCTGAGATTTGTTTAGCTTTTACATTAATATAGCCCATCCACCCAAGAAACTGGATTGTCCTGGTTTTATGGGTGGGGTCAGGCTCAGCCTACTTGCTGTATATGTTATCTGAATTGACTATCTGAGGGAATTGTCCTTTGAGTGGACTAGATACTCTAGCCACCTTTGGCCCTGAGTGCTGGTTGACTAGCTGAAGGATGACTGGAACTTCCTACTGAGGGGTGTGTTGCTCCTGAATGGGGTGCCCTTCCTGATGGGAGTTATTCTATTTTAAAGGTCTTGCTGCTCCTGATGCGCATGGTGGGGTGCTATCCCTAGAGGGCTTGTTGGCCGTGATGGAGGGTGCTGACAAGCGAGACACAGCTTCTGCAATCTGCATCTTCCTAAAATTTGTCTCTGAGAACTACCTATGTGTCTGTTCAGTTAGTTTCTACAAGGGTGGTCTCTTGTTATGGACTTGGTCAGGGGTATGGGAATATCAACCCCTTTGGAACTGTAGATGGTGTTGTTGGGTAAATAAGGTTCTTATAGGTAGGTGTTAGTATTGTCACAGCATTCTTCCTGGCAGGATAGTTTGGTGGTGGCATATTTCTGGTTCCTGAATATGTATTGTTCTGCACTGCCAAGGATCTTTTGAGGTTGTGCTTACAAAAGATTCTTAATTCCATGCTGATATCCTGGTCAGTGGGTGGGGTTGACTCAAACTTTGATGATACCCCTAAGAACATCTTGCTTCCAATGGCACCTGTATTGGAAATAATTTTTGTGGTAGATGATAAATTTTTCTATAGGAGGACCTTGTTGCTGGGCTGGTATTGCATACTGATCCAACTTTTTCTTAAGTATATCTTCAGTAAGATTTTCTGCACGTCTGTTGTTGGTCAGAAGCTGGGAGATACAAAGTTTCTAAGTTTCTTGTGGGTCACAGTCCAACTACTGCTGTGCTTAAAGGTCATGTTCAATAGGAGGCTACAATAGTTCTTTGGTAAGAAACAAGGCGCTACACTCTGGTACTTGAGTAGTAATCATCTTTATCTTTGTCCAGCTTGGAAGTATCCACGTCTACGAAGGGAACACACCACACGCTCCACACTATGTTCAAAGGTAAAGCTAGGCAGGAGTTGCTTGTAGTAGTTGTAAGCTCTTTTCTTCAAAATATACCATGTACATCTTGGCAAAGAGGATCCTTAGGTCTTAACCGATCCCTTAGAAACTGGTCTGCCTCTATACTGGTTTAAATTTGGTTTGGAGTATGTCTGTAGAGATATGTACTTACTTCTACTAAATATCAACTTATTTAAATATATATACACTGAAGTGATCGTTAGTTACCGAATACTAATTTCAGTGCAGTCTCATTGTGACCACCGTATTAAAGAAGGAAAATATAAATACATAAAACAGAATGAATGAATAGTTAGAAAATAGAAATAATTAATAATAAAGTTTTCAGTGAACAGTAAGCAGAAAGTGTAATAAACATCTAAAATGCACAGACAATACATTGCTTAGTTAAGTAGAATGGATAAGGTAAATGAAGCAGATATTCATACTTTAGTAGACCAACAGTACTCAGACTCCCATGTGCAGACTTGGGGGAAAGTAGGGTCAATGACAGTTCCTCACATGGGGACGCTCAAAGGTTAGACCCATTAAAATGTTTATAAATGCTAGAAAATATAGAAAATATAGGTGGTTTATCATCATTATTGATGACAATATTTCTAACAGTTGATTGATTTGATATGATTGGTCCATGTCCAAGACTTTGTGTATTACAGTACTTAAGAGGACCTATAGTTGAAGAAGTGCAAGGGTTCAATCCCTTCTACCATGTGACAGAAATTGTTAAGATACTCGGTTGATTATATTGAAGTAAAAATAGAATTTCCGGAATTGGTGATAACAGACAGAATAAGTTGTTAGCATATTTTCATAACCCTCCCCGAAGTAGTAGCTGGACACTTAAGACTTGAGAATTTGCTCCAACTATAGTGGTAGGTATCTTTAGTTCGCAGCAAAAATGCACCGTTCAAGTGTGTGAACTGTGATGGATTTCGTCCATCAAATTTCACTTAAAATTAGTTGTACTTATATTTAGTTGAAAACTCCTTTATTAATATTCTTAATAAAACCTTTATCTCTAAAACATACCTAAATTTGAAATCATTCCACCCCGTAATAAAAAATATAGGGTACACATTTTATGATATTCTGCAGGACATTGTCTAAACTTTATCGTAACTCTTCTCAATGTAAATTTTGCAAAGTTTCCCGGGGGTGAACTGATGTTAGGTCGTTATGCCGACATTTTGTTGATTTGTTTTGCGTTTAACAGGTAATAACTTCAAATGTCAAGGGAAGTTTATTTACATCATAGTAATTCAGCATCGAAAACATATATTAACATTAGATTTTTTAACTGATTATGATATGATA
>NC_061096.1:15266286-15271286 GCF_015104395.2 Macrobrachium nipponense
CAGGAGATGTTATGTTCCTGGTGTCAATAGTAAGAAGGGGATCAGTGATCTTGTAGCAGGGGTTCTTAACAGGGTGTATCCATAACCTTTGAGGGTATGAAAACCACATGATGGGTGTATGGGACTTGATCTCTGGATATTTGTAATATTTGATTTTAACGTGTCATTGTATACATGGGTACATTTTGTAAAAAAATAACAATATAAAACTATAATTACTTTTGATTTTCTTGGATTTACATTCCTAGCTATTTTTACCTAAATTATGAATTAAACTAAGTATATGAAGTTATATTGTCAACAAATAGGACTTATGTAAAGGGGGTATGGAACCATATTGGGCAATTCATTACTTAGCCGAGGCTTAATGGTCCAGGAGCACAACAAAAAATGGGCTTCCCGGATAAAGTATTCAGCCATCTTCGTCAGCCCAGGACTCCAGGAGTAGCTGATATGTAAGGGTAGACGTTGGCAAAGCACCTGCGAACATCTCACCTTTGGTGAACAAAGCACGCGCACCTGACACCACTAGAGAGTGCAAGTTGATCATTCACCATCCTCTGTGTACCCGACGCACTGTCTCACGGCCTTGACACCAAAGTTGTTCACTTTTCTTAGCCAATTCCATATCTATAGAAAACTTACCCAACATCCAAACAAATAAACGAAGTTTCTACGTGGCAGTCAGCAAGCCATCCTGAAATGATGGAGGCCAAGAAGAGTGCTAAGTTATGACCATGGGAATTGGGGTTTCTCCCATTTATCCTCCTGTGAACCTAAAAAAATTCCTTTCCTTCTCTAACGGTGGCTCTTTGGCCTTGCCGTGGCCCCAATGTCGCTTGGTCTTATCTCAAAATATCTATTTTTCACAGACAAGCATGGATGCTATGCTCACCTCTCCATTTTATTTTGTTCTTGGGTCGGCAACGAAGATGAGATTCCGCTTCCTGTCTCTTGACTTGAGAAATTTAACTACTGGGCGCCTTGGTTTATATTAATTATTTTATTTATGAATATTCGAACCCACCTTGACACGATGAGAGCATTCATAAATACAGTCAAATATATATATATATATATATATTATATATATATATATATATATATATATATATATATATATATATATGTATATATTATGAATAATTATCACATCGAACCGTGATCCATTTATATATCAATTCAAGCTACAATGTCCTTTAATATCTAAATTCACTTTACCTCCCAAATGATATATTTTCATATATGTACCGAAGGGGAATTTTTTAATTGATAATAATTTCGTCCCCCCATGGGATCGAACCACCGTCCAAGTGGACGGGGACGAAATCAGGACAGTCAGTGACGCTATCCAATCAGCCAACAGAGACGCTATAAGTTCATAAGGTCAGAATCGATATGAACTTATAGCGTCTCTGTTGGCTGATTGGATAGCGTCACTGACTGTCCTGATTTCGTCCCCGTCCACATTTGTAAGGTCAGAATCGATATGAACTTATAGCGTCTCTGTTGGCTGATTGGATAGCGTCACTGACTGTCCTGATTTCGTCCTCGTCCACTTGGACGGTGGTTCGATCCCATGGGGGGACGAAATTATTATCAATTAAAAAATTCCCCTTCGGTACATATATGAAAATATATCATTTGGGAGGTAAAGTGAATTTAGATATTAAAGGACATTGTAGCTTGAATTGATATGTATATATATATATATATATATATATATATATATATATATATATATATATATATATATATATATATATATGTATATATGTATATATATATATATATATATATATACACTGTAAAATAAAATGGGATTTAGCGCAAGTAAAAACTTCATCAATTATCTCTCTCTCTCTCTCTCTCTCTCTCTCTCTCTCTCTCTCTCTCTCTCTCGCTTCTCTCTCTCCCTCTCTACTCTCTCTCTCTCTCTCTCTTCAGAGCAGTACCAACAGCTGCAGTTTATGTTATTAATTTCTCATGGTATTCGTAAGGTAAGGCACAAAACTTCCGGACATTTCCGAGATTATATACACCGCAACTTCCACGTCACTATATCTTGACTTTCCGAGTTTTTCTTTATGGAGAAGGAGCTTCAGAACACTTAGCTGTGATAACTTCCCAAATTACCTTGAGGAGTTTTTGACGTAAAGGAAATTACAAGCAACCGTTCCTTCAGAGGAGAAGAATCCCCAGCGAAACTTTGAATCTATTACTGGGGATATGAGGTAATTTGATTGGACCGCCTGAGTAAATTACGTCTTGCCTCTGCTTCACGGAAGTTTAATCGAACCCAGAAATGACGGCCTCTTGTAGAAAGAGGAGTGATTCGTCAAGAATGGCAATTCTGCAGGAGGCTTGGTGTTGCAAGAACAGCCATTACTGTTTTTTCCTTTCTTATGCTGGATTATGTTATTTGTCAAGTCAACACGTGGAGCCTGATTTTTTCTTTTCTTTGGGAAATCTACTGCATTTGCATAAAAAGTAGTTTCCATCTGATGCCTGTAAAGGAAAGAAGATTAAGAAATTAACTTCCAGACTGCTTATATATTAAAAAAAAAAAATCCGTAAATTGACAATAAAAAGAAATCCATGTATTTAATTTTGAGTATTTCTGCCTTTTTTTCTGTAACAACTGAATTTTGGAATTCTTACATGGCCTAATGCAGTGAAATTTTGAGGGCGACCATGTTACTGAAAAATGCAGTAATGAGATGGAATTTGCTGAAATTGGTTGAGTTTGCTGTAAAATGGCGAGTTTATAATCTAGGTTTCTTGCCATTTACTGGATACATACTACAAGGTTACTAAAATACCTTGTTTTTAGTTTCCACCATATAGTACTTATTTAGAGCGAAAAGCATAATCGCAAAGTAAATTATACATGATCAAGGGAATTAATTCATTAATGTTCCAGACTCAATGGAGGATTTATTAGGTAAATAAATTTACAAAGGATAAATATGAGATTTTAGGCTAGAGATGAGCGGACATACATAGTTGAATTGTTCTCACTGCCACCCAAGTAGCATCCTAATGCATTAGATTCGAATTTGGTCATATAAATGCAATTATCCTATCGAGTTCCCTTTGAGTGTAAGTAAATTCAATTCGATATCGTTTTGTTGATTTTGGTCTGTGTGCATGTGTGCAACGAAGGCCATGCCAAGGCTAAGTTTAAAACCATTAAGATTTGTACATGTGATTAAAGAATTAAAGTAAATTTGGTTCAGATTAGAATGTCTTCGTTATACAATCACCCTTTTTCATTTTATCCAATTTTTCTGTTATCAATTGCCATTAAAATTTACACCTTTTCTCTCTTTCAGGTAAGTGTGAATGACTTCCGATGCCTTGCTATGATTTTAATCTTCTGCATCTGACGGCCATGCTATAACCTAGACAAATTCGGAGGGACTAAGAGGTTTGATATTGATTCCTTTTCCGTACAGTCCTTCCCATCCAATACTTGTGTATCTCCTCTGTTGCCTGCGCTGCGCTTGGGGGGTTGACCCGTTTCCTTTTTCTTCATACCTCTCCTATGTCTTCTCTTTTGCCAACTTAGCAAATCTAAACGGGTAGTAATCCGTAGGGAGAGAAGTAGCAGCTGAATTGCTCTGATTTCATACTCTGCTGACCTGTTTTGTAATTAGTCACATTTGTCAGCCTAATCAGCCTCCCACTGTTTGCTTTGTCTATTTTTAATGTTTCGTTGAATTCCTACTCATAAAAACTCCTAAGTATCTGAAAGGGTTCAACTTCATTCATCATTTTTCTTAGATTTATCTAAGCCCCATCTTGAGATATATGATGAATCCTATTCAGCAAGGTTTGTAAATCTTGTGGTGCTTTGCATGGTCTTAGTTCTGTCAAATTTATGTTATTACGCTGGTCTAAACAATTCTTCTGTCTCCGACAACACACGCAAACACATTTATATAGTGTATATATATATATATATATATATATATATATATATATATATATATATATATATATATATATATGAAAGGTAACATTTAAAGATGGATCACAGGAAACGTTATGCGCATATCAAACACTGAAATGAGTACTAAAACTCCAAAATGTAGTAGCAAAGAGAGAGAGATCAACCATGACTATCAGGCGAATTAAAAGAATTTAGCGAGTTCTTTTTATAACGTGGTGTCTACTATGGCTAAACTTTGGAGAACTGCCTATTTAATGTGAAATCGACAGTGAGTGTGTTTTCAACCGTTGGTAACATTTTACAAAGGCTATCTAAAGTAGGGATAAGTTCCCTCGTGATTTTTTTTTAAGTTCATCTTTTTCATGGATCTATTAATAGGTAGTCTTTTTCCTCTCGTACCAAAACAATGACCGAGCTTTTGTTGAAATAAATATACATTCTTTCACCAAAAAATGGTTTCTGTTAACACTGGAGGCTGCAGAGAAAGACAGAAATTATTACTGACACTTTCATCCTTCCAGAGCTGAAGTTAAATGTTTGTGTGTATGTGCGCGCACGCACACACACACACTATGTGTATAATATATATATATATATATATATATATATATATATATATATATATATATATATATATATATATATCCATCTGAGTGAAAAATCTCATTGTATTAACTGGGTGATACCTCGGTAATTGCTAGATCTAATGATTATGTTTCAAGAAATCTACTGGAATCGGCCATTATACAAATCACTAATAAAAACAACCTAAATCTTAGTCTGGGAATGTACCATTTGGATCCATATATTTGTAAGATGTTTATGAAGGACCTGAAAATAAATTAACAACTAATAAATTAGTCCCACATGTATATAGTTATATTTCTCTCTCCTCTCTCTCTCTCGTCTCTCTCTCTCTCTCTCTCTCTGGTTCGATATTCTCTCTCACTCTTTTTCTTGCTCGATATATATATATATTTATATTTTCTTTCGTCTTTTCATTAATAATAATTTTTTTGGAAAAAATTTGTGTTAAAATTAATTA
>NC_061096.1:15276286-15328786 GCF_015104395.2 Macrobrachium nipponense
GCCAGTCTCGTAAGCTGCTCAACAGTTTTCAAAGATTGATTTGCATTAGAGTTATTTTTTCTGATATCCCCCTTTATTTGAGCCCATATAAGTTCTATGGGGTTAAACTGACAATAATATAGTGGCAGTCAGAGCACATCATGACCATTTGCACGGGCTATCTCATCTATCACATACCTCTTTTTCTTTGTGACACTTGGCAATCTGCAGCAATTTTGGCTTTGTTGCTGATGGGTCGTGGGTAACGTTATTAGAGGAAAGCCACTTGTGACTTCACTTTTTCTGTTGCTGGTTGTTGGCACTTTATTTTCTATTTTGCTATGGTAGGGAGCATTGTCCATTATGATTAGAGATCTATCTTCTATATTAGGCAATAGTTGTTCCTTAAACCACTTTAAAAACCTTTCATGGTCCATGGAATCATGGTAGTCCCCTTTGGCACCATTTTTTGACCTAAACAACAATAGCGCATCTTTGACAAACCCCTTCTCACTCCCCGCGTGCACCACAATAAATCTTGACCCCTTTCCAGTCTTAAGTCTGGGTCCTATTTCGCCTTCACCCGTTGTCCAACACTGACGTACACATTCATTTTGGTTTATCCAAGTTTCATCCAGGAATACTTCAGGTTTACGTTCAGTTGTACTACAATTCCTATTCTTTTCAATTAACCGTAGATATTCAGTTCTCGCTGCCACTATATCATCACGTTCCAATTGATTAAAATTCGCTCTTCCACTCGTCACTTTTTTGTACCGGAATCCAAGCCCTCTCACAATTTTCCATAACGTTGTTCTTCCACCATTAAACTTACCGGGTCTTCCTTCACTTTTTCCAGTAGGGCATCTAACGTTGGGAGCTCTCCTCTCTCGTAAAAACAAGAAAATCTCCTTCCGAATACACTTGTCCTTCACCTCGGATCCTCTTTTCCTGGGATATACAGGTGAAGCGAAAGGGGACGTTTACCACCACACTCAGATGACTGTCGCTTGATTTTTTTCACTGTGTTGGTTGGCACTCCTGTAGCTTTGGCGGTCTTCTCAAATACTTCATTTCTTGAGTCTGCTCCCCACTGTGAGCTGAAGTAACGATGAACATTCATTATAATGTTGCGAGCTTGACTTGCAAATCTGGAACGGTGCGACGAATGGTGCTGTCATCTCGAGACATCTGCCTGAAAAGAAAAAGAAATCTTGCTTAGTTCGTTGCTGTTTATTGCTCCACTGAGATTATTTTATTTCATATCACTCAATTAAGTCTCTGATATCTCTTTCGTTTGAAAATATATTCATATAAGAAAATTAGAAACAATATGTTGAAACCAACCTCATTAAAACTAAGGATGAACTGAAGAAGTGCGAAGTAGGTCCGTAGATTTCAAATTCATTCCTGGACTCCTGAATTTCCCCGCCCGCGGGCCGCGGCCAGCATCCTACATCTCCCCAACGATAACCCAGATGCAATCCATCTGATTATTTAACTTTTTTTATCAAGATAGTCCAGAAATACGGACATATATGATATTTGAGTAAAAATGTTCGAAAGTCATAATGGGATTTCTATGCATTTATTTATAGAAAAATGTAATGACATAATAATTCGGTGAATACATAGTCTCGAAACTGCAACTTCTCATATCGCCAATTGGCAACTGCCAACACGCCAACGGCTCTAGCTGAGAGGACCCAACGATGTGTCTCGGCACTATTGTCAAACCAAGTCAAGCACGAATGCAACATAATAAGACATATTCTTCATTTTCTCTTTACATATTACACGCATCTAAAATCTGAAAGCACCAGCGTATTCAGGGTGATTTTATTGTTCAATAACACAAGATTTTATTTTATCTTGATCTCATGAATTATGCAAAATCCGATGATGAATAAAAACAGGTATAAAGAATGAAATGTTTCTCCCTTTACTTCTACTCGTTGTAATTCCTTTGTATTTTAACTTATTGATTTCAGGAAAAGATTATTTAATTATACATTTAATACCGAATCCTTTGGTATGACCAAAACTTTCCTATCTTTTGTAAAACGTGAGATAAATGAAGAAATGTAAACATATTGCTAGTTTTCTAAGCTACAAACGAAAATATGACCCACTGAGCGAGCAGTCTGCCTCCCGCTACCAGCCAATCAGAGGCCGCCAAACAAACGTCTCGTAGGCGCAAGAATCTACCTTAAATGAATCGACTATAGTGTACCAGCGCGCTGCCGAAGGGTACGACAAAATCCATATAATTTGGCAAATCATGTTTTCACTTCTGTTATATGCAGCACGTTATGTGTATTATGCACAAAACTTGCTTCGTGAATGTTAAAAAATGTTTGTAAAGCTCGGTAAAAAAAAAAAAATTGTCATGAAAATAACAGCACGCAGACTGTACGCTTATTGGCAAAAATGAAGTTGGTATGCATTCCTGCGGAATAACGGTAAGAGCTACAAAACCCTTTTTTTTTTTTTTTTTTTACCCAAAAGTATAAACATAAAATTATACGCTTGCGTCGTCTCTGATTTTGAGTTTTTGATATTTTGTTTGTCTGAGAATCCACTGAGGATTAAAATATCACGCAAACGAGCAGCCTAGAACACATTCACTTTTCTTCAGGGACACATGGAATACATTCATCACTAAGCAAGGACTTAATAGAAAATGAAATATTTGTATATCGTTTTGTTACATCCTGATACCCAGTAGCTGACGTAATTAGATAAAACTATATATATATATATATAATATATATATATATATATATATATATATATATATATATATATATTATATATTTATAACGTTGCAAAGCAGTCTATCGCAAGTTTGATCGATATTAGAAATATTACGACTGTTATTGTTTCATTTTGGCTTTTTTTTTGGGCGAAGTATAACTAGGTTTAATTCAACTCTTTATTCGAAATATTTTTTATTCTATTATCCTGAATGAAATTAAATTACCCAGCTTTAAATGATGTGCACATTAGCGTCCTACCATGAAAACTAACTTTAATCTGACAGATCAATTTATCACCCAACATATGCTGTTAGGTAACAGGAGATGGTTGCAGTGTGGCAGTTACACACGGGAAAAATACATAGTTACACATTTGATTTTATACATGAATATGCGCGAAATATATATATATATATATATATATATATATATATATATAGTATATAGGTATATATATATTCATATGAAATATATACATATGTGTATATATATATTATATGAAATATATATATATATATATATATATATATATATATATATATATATATACATACATACATACATACATACATACATACATATATAAAGGTATATAAATAACACACATTATATAATGATATATATATATATATTTATTTATATATATTATATATATATATATATATATATATAGATATATATATATATATATAATATATATACACACACACACACATACATACATCCATCCATCCATACACCCGCACACTTCTAAAGTGTGGACACGAAACTAGAATGAAATGTAGAATTATATCAACTCCAGCTGCATAAAACATAAAAGAGAAGGTTAAAGAATATTAAGTCACCAGGCAGGTTGCGAGAGAAGAGACCGATGATTAATATTTAAGGCCTCCCAGGGTCTGTGCTCTCTTCACAAACCTCGTGTAATAAGATACGACGTCGGGGCCTGGCGTGGACCGCCTCTCCTTCCAGGAGGAGCAGCAGTAGTAGCGCACTGACATAACGAGTTACTGGAAAGTTGTTTGAGGGAGAGAGAGTGAGAGAGAAAGGTAAAAATACTTCGGGATATATTACGATATAAGTGTATGTGTGCGTGTAATATATATATATATATATATATATATATATATATATATATATATATATAATATATATATATATATATATATATATAATGATATAGTTATATATAAATTGTTATATATATTATAATATATGTACAGCCAGTTACAAAAGGGGTGTCGCCCCGCCAGGCCTGGCTCGGTGAGATCATGCCCTTCTTGCCCGTTCAAACAACCAGTACATTGTTAGCATGGTTCGAAAGGGAGGAGGAGGGAAATTACGGTAATCGCGCAAAGAAATGCAATATTGAATGACATATATATGGACAGAGAGAGAGAGAGAGAGAGAGAGAGAGAGAGAGAGAGAGAGAGAGAGAGCGTTTATTCCTGCTTAGTAATTAATCTGACGGATATGCTTGAGACCTGCTCTAAAAAACATTTTATCATATATTTTTTGGAAAATAATTATTATGAAATCTTATCACATCGTATTGTTTTAATCGTTATCACATTTACTGAAAAAAATGCCTTAAATAATGTTGGAACTGACTATTCGTATTATTATTCAGACGAACTCTCTCTCTCTCTCTCTCTCTCTCTCTCTCTCTCTCTCTCTCTCTCTCTCTCTCATTCTGTCCTCCGTCTTATATCGCCTGGATTGACTATTTAAATAATGGTAGATGTTTCATATGTCATTTGGATGTGGCCAAAGATCACAAAACCGTAAAGCGCTACTCTACCAATTTGTGCTAGGCTGTATCTATTTTTGCCCTAGAGTGACTGGACTATAATTACCTGTATTACCAAAAATATACAAATCTGGTCACAAAAATGTTACACACCAGGTTTTGTAGCCGTGGGTTGTATAAGTCATTAAATCATCAATTTTGCAAGGATATTATTTTATTAATTAATCTATGCTAAGAACACATTACTGGATATGCTACTCTAGTACTACAGGATTTGTATTTATGGCATAACTTAGTTGAGTTACCAGTATTTGAGTGTGATGGGCCACTTGGCTCCACCCCTCACAACCATCTAGGATACTTATAGAAAGTATTTCAATTTGCTATATTTCTTATATTATAGAATATTTATTATATTATTTCCGAAACTCTGTGAAAATAAATGATGTGAAATGAAATGCAGTGAAATGTGTGCATCGGTGCATTAACATAATGATAGTGAGGTATAAAGTATGTAGGTGTTGTAAAACTATATAACATATTTAGTCTCAAATTATTTGGGGACAGTCTTTAGACCTGGTCAGATTGGTCACGTCTCAGTTAACCATCTCCCCCCCTACCACCCTACCGCCACCCCCTGCCCTCCAGCTCACGCTTGCTCACTCACTCCGCCTTTATTCGTGGCTTCAGTGGTAACGTCCAACAAACCTTGTTGTTCTCCCTCCAAGCTATTCAAGAAACCCTCCACTTTCGATATCTCCTGTTCATTAGTCTTTTATATAGCCATGTTTTTATTTTTTGTAATGAAAAATTGTAAACATTTGGAAAATAAATGGGGTATGAAATACTGTCATCCAAGTGTTATTTTACCTTCCAAAAACCATCCATCTGAACAATCTCATGAGGTGCGGCGATAAAAAGATATTTATAACATGGTGGGGGTTAAAGGTGAAGGGGGATAGGTGACATTCGGTGACCTTAATTAAAGTCTTGACGGGTTCACTTATCAACATTTATAAGGTGATGATAGTAATACCTTTACTGATTGCAGTTAATATCAATGATTGTAAGTCACCATCACGACAAGCACATAGTATTATAGGGTTACTGAGATCATCTTTGTATATCTGGTTAATGTCTGTATAACTATCGTTTGCGTTATGAATACTGGTTTTCACACAAGGTAACGTGCCACACACAGCCATGCATGGACGAGCTGTATATAAAACGCCAGTGGTCTTCACAGTCGTCTTTGCAGCCTTTGAGGTATATGCTCAACAGAGTTGCCTTTGTTTGCTGCCACCATCCCTACAAACGTTGACATAGATAAGTATATAATACATAGATTATAGTGTACAATATTGTTAGAACAGTTATTCCAAACGTATAGATAAACACAATGACCTCGATTTACACTTACCGAAGTGTAGATAATCTTAATTACCAAATAAACCTCCACAACGGCCGCAAACACACGACTGTTAAGACCACTGGCGTTAAGCTCATCCGTGGCTGTGTGTAGCATGTTACCTCATGGGGGAACCAGGATTCATAACGTAAACGATAGTGAGACATTAACCAGATATACAAAGATTATCTCAGTAACCCTACAACGCTACATGCCAGTCGTGATGGCAACTTGCAATTATTGATATTAACTGCTATCAGTAAAGGTATTACTATAATTACCTTATAAATGTTGATAAGCGAACCTGTCAAGACTTAAATTAATGTCGCCTAATGTCACCTGTCCCTATTATCTTTAACCCTCACCTTGTTATAAATATCCTTCTATCCCCGCACTTCCTCATGTTCAGAATTTCAATGTCTTACAGCTATTATGAGATTGTTCTGATGTATCCTTTTTGGAAGGTAGAATAATACTCAGATGACAGTATTTCATACGTGATTATATTTTCCAAATGTTTACAATTATTTTATTACATAAAATAAAAACATGGTTATGTAAAAGACTAATGAACAGGAGATGTCGAAAGTGGTGGGTTTCTTGAATAGCTTGGAGGGAGAACACCAACAAGGTGTGTTGGATATTAGCCGCTGAAGCCATGAATAGAGGCGGAGTGAGTGAGCAAGCGTGAGCCAGAGGGTGGGGTTAGTTGTGGGGGGGATGGTGGTGGGGCTTAGGGATGGTTAGCTAAGACGTGACTGATCTGACCAGGTCTAAAGATTATCACCAAATAATATGAGACACTACATAATACGTTAATAGTACACGGTTTTGCAACACCTTTATACTTTATACCTCACCATTATTATGTTAATACACTGATGCACACATTTCACTGCATTTCATTTCACATAATTTATTTTCGTAAATAGTTTCGGGAATACATATAATAAATATTCTATAATATAAGAAATATAGCAAATTGAAATACTTTCAATAAGTAGCCTAGAGAGTTGTGAGGGGTGGAGCCGTGGCCCATCACACTCAAATACTGGTAACTCATTAATTTATGCCATAAATACAAATCCTGTAGTACTAGATTGGGAATGGAATGGAATTTGATATTTAGGCTTGAAGCCAAGCACTGGAATCCATAGAGATTATTCAGTGCTATAATGAAATTGGTTTGACATGAATATTTATGTTGATGATTTTATAAATAAAATACAGGCAATTTTAAAACTATGGTAAAAACGGATATCCGCCATAAAAATTATAACTTCGCATTTTGTGTGTGCAAACAAGAATAAAAATTTATACATAAATATGTAAGTGTTTACATAATAAAAATATGGAATGTTTTAGTCCATATATATAAAAGTTCTAAAACTAAAGAGGTCAACCAGATTGCTTGCAGGAATGTGATCAGACTAGAGACGCTAAAGATGACTTATACAATAAAAGTATGCTAAGATAACATGCCGTCACCTGTAGTCATTCAATTGTTTTTATAAACATTAGTCCAAGCCCCCCTGCTTGAGACAACTACCGCCTACGTGATCTGTAGCGTGTCTCATTTTGATTGTGTGTTCGTATGAAACTATTGTCATTGGTATGTATGTTCATATGTTCGAACTACTGTCTGTTCCTTCATAAACTTGTAACAGAGATGGTAGACAGGCAGAACAGTGTTAGCTATCGTCATTAGAAGACCTGTACCTCTTTACCTAAGCTTTATCATGTAGAGGATAGGATTAGCCATCATCATTGGCAGAAGCGATCAAGCTATCGTTATTAGAAGACTTGTACAATCATATCTGATCTTCACCATGTAAAACTTCAGAAGAATATATAATTTTTTATACTAAGTGTTTTCTACAAGAACCTCACCGAACCATGAGTTTAACACATCGTCGTAAAGATAATACCGACTTCGTAAGTGATCTACAAAACCCCAGACACTCCATTGAGATGGAAGTGCAATACCAACCGACTTAGCGTATAGATTATCGCTAGTCTAACATTACCTCATAGGGCGCCTTATCATACAAGGCACAAGCCCTAATATTGGTGGCCAGCGTACCAGAAGAACTCTACAACGTCCTACGAAGAAAAAACCAGAATAATAAATCATGTATCATAAGAAGTCAACGACGACGGAAGCAGCAGATTCTTCAAGCAACTAGTATCATCGTTAGTGAGCGACTTCAGAAAACAATAAGAACTCTTCAACGACGACGAAAGCAACAGATCCTTCAAGCAACTTAGTATCATCGTTAGTGAATAACTTCAAGAAACAAAACCGACGTGTCTTTTTCCTACGACAACGCAAGCTTCGTCTCTCATTAGAATCATTCAAGAAAACATCGTTAGTGAGCGTTTCCGGCACTGCAAGAAACAAACCGAACGCGTCTGCAGCATCGGATCTTTCAAGGGCTTGAATCATCGAAACAACGCGCACGGGGGAAACTGAAGCCAAACCAGGTCATCCGCTAAATAGAGAAGGAGGACCAAGGCCGTGTGTCGTTATCGGAACACCGTGACTTCCCACAAAAGCAAGCTAAGTACAATTTTTTGATTCATTTGGGAGTAACTTTTGAGTGTTTCCCTTTGCAGGTCGAATTTCGTTATTCCTGTGGCTGAAGTTACGAGACATTCTTAATCTTACTTTTTTTACAGAAATTATCTACATCATTGAGATTTCGCTACTGCGAGTTTTTATCTTTGAGTGTCTGTTTCCAGAAGTTCTACTGAAATATCATAATCATATACCATGTTAATTTGATCATTTTGGTGGGTGATTATTAATCCCTTACGTAACAAATCATATTAAACAGTGAATATGCGTTTACGCAGTGGACGTCTGTATTTATACAGATGCATGGATAGGGTCGTTAAGCACCGTAGTGATTAGAAAATACACAAAAACAAGTGGAACACCCGTACAAATCTAGATAAATTAGAGGTAACACTATTTCGGGTCATGACAATAAATGCTCCTTTGCAAGTCCCGATCGCAGTTTTAGCCTTGAGTTTTTTGAATTATATAAAATATCGAACCTCAATGACTCAACTTAACTTTAAAAATATGGCTGGATTGCAAGGAATAACATGTCTGTAAAAAACTTTCATCAGGCTAAATGCGCTGACCAGGATCTCTCACTATTTCAAATTTTAGCAAAGAATGAAGTACAAACAGTTAATATTGAATACAGTAGAGATAACTTGTCTTATTAGTAATCGCTCAGTTCCTAATAGTTAGTCATTCATTGCTTTATACGTAACCAGCAACGTAATGCTAAAAACACACAATACGTTGCCGATGGTAATAAAGAGAAGGATCCTAATTATTACAAAAAGAAATAGAAACAGTAGCCGTTCAGATCAAACAAGCAAACTCGGTGACTGTGTCACCTAGTCAAGCGGTCAAGGTCAGTCAAAAAACTGCCGAAGTGTTCAAAGCATAGCAAATTCCACACAATAAGCGACTCTAGCAGAGTGGGGAAAAGCGATGTTGGTTCATACATACCTATATCTTTTTGAATTAAAAAGGATTTTTCCTATGAAACACACGACCGTATAAAGTAATCAGAGCAGGTTTTCGTTTTTTTTTTTAATACGTAAGTTATTATAAGTAGTGGTGGATAAAGCCCGACTGTACGCGCCGTAAAAATTAGAATATCTTGTTTATTTCTTTAGTAGACGTAATATCCTGTATTTACGGACTCACCGTCTGTTGTTCGAACTTCTCTAATGAGAAGTCCGGATAAGCGAGCGCTTACAGATACCTCTATAGTTATAAAAAACGTTGATCTGTATGTAGTGTAATTGTAAGATCCATCTAGGGGTATACAAAATATTATCTTACATCCTGCAAAATAAGGCGTGTTTATCAAAGGGAAATCCTATAAACCTTCAAACATATTGAAATCCGTTTGAACAAAAAGAGACAGTTAATCAAATAATAACTTATATAAGGAACTATACATTTGTCTCATAAATCGTAACATTGTTCAAATGACCCAAACAGAATTTTCCCACAACCGCAGTCGCACTTTGCACGCAAAATCTCGAGAAGCATGCACCCTCGGATGTCTTAGTGCGTGTAAAAAGACTTTGCTGGGGAATGAAATTTTAATCCTTCCCGACACTCTGAAATATAACGATTTCCGCGAACAATGCCCTAAAAGTATACATATCGTGAATACGGAAGTTATAAATATCGCATTTTTTATGTTGCTAATTTTTAATCACGCCCAACTGGTCGTGGATGAATCTCTCTGATAATCTATCTAAAGTAATATCCGTAAAGTCATTCAAGCAGAGGTGATTCAGCAGAATTTTTTTTTATTTTCTACCTGAATACCAGGAAGTTTCTCCACTGGCGAGTGATCTCTGGAAAAAAACGGATGTAATTTAACACAAAAACACGGTCTAAGGACAAACATAAAGCTATTTACGTACCTTCGTATAGATTCTCAATGAAATTTCAAAATAGAGATAAATGACGAAGTTGAAAAAAGTTAGTAATAGGAGTCATTAGGAATCAAATAAGCCCATATAATTTTTCCCTCAAATGTCATGCCATAAAAGATCGGACTTGGCGTATCTGCGTAGATTTCTGACGCTTAAACAAGGAAACGACTCTGTTAGGTTAGAATAAATTTTTTTTTTCACCAACTTGGACTTACTTAAAGGCTTTTACCTGATACCATTACCTAAGTGATTGTACCTCATATACCGTTTTCAGCACACTCAGGGGACATTAACAATTTTTACATATGCCTCTGGCTTACGTTGCGCCCCAATTACAATATAGTGTTTGGAGACTTTTAGGGGATAACCTACATGCCTATATGGATGATCTTGTAATCTTTTCTAATACCTTAGAGTACATTCACATAAAGTAGAGCTAGTGCTACAGAGACAAAGACAAATAATCTCAGAGTAAAATATCTAAATGTGAGTTTTTTAAAACCGAACATGTTTATCTAGGTTTTATGTGTCTGGTCAAGGTCTTAAAAGTAGTCCATGGTAAGGTGTCGGCTATTCATAACTTTCCGGTACTTATTAACGTAAAAGGGGGATACAGCACTTTTGCGCTGTAGTGGGTATTACAATCGTATGTAAATATGTAACTCTTCAATGATGACAGCTCCTTTAACAGATCTTACGAAGAAGAGCGTAGATTTATTATGGTCTGAAAAGCATCAACAGGCGTTCGATATCTTAAAAGCGGAAAATGCAGCTTACCTAACTTAAAAATCCCTGATTTAAATAAGGAATTTTTTTTTTTATTGCAACAGACGCCTCAGACCAAGGGGTAAGAGGGATAATACTTCAGTAATATGATAAACAGTTCTTCCCTATAGCTTTTTATTCACGTAAACTAAAGCCCTCTGAAAGTAAATATGCAGTAATAAGCAAGGAAGGGCTAGGTATCTTTAACTCACTAGTACATTTTAAGTTCATAATCTATGGCTATCCTGATAAAGTCCTTACTGAACATGAGTCCTTTACCGAGTTTTTCAAAGGCTTTAATCACAGTCCAAAAGGAACTCGGTGACAAATGATCATTCAGGTCTTTGGAGCCAAGATAAGATATCTACCTGGGAAAGCAAATATCATAGCTGACGCATTATCCCGCAATCCCGCACCATACAGCAAAGAACCATTAATTGGACTAAAAGATATAGAAACATCCGTGCCTATTGTTAAAACCGTATCTAAACAAGAAAATTCCTTAACCCAAGAGATCGCGAGCATTGAATATCTGGGTCGGAGCGCAGAACTGTTACAAACTGAACAAAGCAAGCGTCAACAGACATAACCCAAACAATAAACACTTCGAACGGAACAGAGTCAGCAGCAATAAACACCAAACAATAAACACTTCGAAACGGAAACAGGGTCAGTGGCTAGGCAAAAAAAAAACAATAAACACTTCGAGGCAGAAACCCTAAAGCAAAAGTATATTTAAAGTATGGGTATCAGAATAATGTAATCAAATGTAATATTATATGTAGGTCCGTGACGAGGAAAACCCGAAGAACACAGCAGATGACTAACGACCAGGTAGTAGTAATAATCTCTTTCATACCAATCGTCATAAACTGGTTGCATTCCGTCATCCAGGTTCTCTACTATGTCACAGAAAGCCAAATCACTATTTTACTGGCCTACAATGCTTACAGATATAAAAAGCACATAACTAATTGTAACACGTGTCATGAAAACAAGGGATACACTAAGACACCTGTCAGTTTAAGGGCCTATCCTGTGCCAAATCAATCCTTGAAAGAATATACTTAGAATTATTAACAGAATTACGAGTCTGACAGAGGGAATAAACACTTCTTAGTGTTAATAGTTCCTTGACACGTTATATAGAATTAATAGCACTAAAAACAAACACCGCAATTGAGTGCGTTAGGAATATTTATGAGTGCTAAATCAGTAAACATGGAATTCACATGATAATCTGACTCGGGTGGTGTAAATCAATAATAATCTCCTTAACACGTTGTGTGAATTCCTTTCCATTAAGAAAACCAATAATATATTTTATCACCCAGAGTCAATCGTTTGGTAGAATAACGGATAATTAAATAGGAAGTGTCAATGTCTTACGAGTTACAACTCGTGATGTTGGATCCGAACTGGATTATAGCGGTTCTCGCGGTTTTAAATACCTTTATCATTTATATCTTGTATCTATAGAATTGATGCCGCAAGTAGCCTTATACGGTACGCCGCTAGAACACTTTACCGCATATTCAAGCCAACCATTAATTTATCAAATATATATATAAATAAATAAATAAATATAAAAAAATAAAATAAATATGGATACAAGTGGAGTCAATATAATACACTCCGTAAGAAGTCGGAAGGGTTACAAATTATAATAAAAAAGGAATCACGATAAAAAATCAATAAGCAAAACGTAACCACAGATAATTAAATATCCAAATATTATATGCGTAAAGATTTGAACTCTAACTTAACGCTTTAGTAATGACAAATAAGCTAAAAGTTCAAACACATATCCAAAATCTACTGACATATTGTCTGTCCCGGTGATTTATATTCGTAGTCAATGAAAAAAAAAATTAAATAAATAAATAAATAAATAAACTAATAATAAATAAAATAAATAAAATAAAATAAAAGAGATTTTAAAGTCAGGAAGTCTAGAAGTGAAAATGTTATCTATGAAATAATCCTATATGAATCTTATACAGGGCTAATATATATATAGAATTTGTATGGAAACCTTTTTTCATTAGTTTCAATAAGGAATATTTAATTTAACATAATCATGCAGTTTTCCAACATGAAACTAATATATTGTTCAATTTTGGTACTGTTTTTTTTTTTCAGACATTCTTCTCATGCGGGTGGAGAATTAAAACACTAAAATATCATTTGAAAATACTAAAGTCGTATCTCTTACAGCAAGTAACGTAACTCTTAGCTGGCTGAGAGCAATCTCCTGCCAAGTGACGACGTCATCATTGCCGTATCAGCATTTGTTCCTTTTAACCTCAATAATCTGCTTACACAGGCTTCATCTGTGTGTCGTCTCTGCTTGCAAAGCAGATTGACTGGAGAAAGGAATGCTTAGTTCATGACTTCACATGTGGTTCATAGGTCACATGACAGTCCCATAACATATTCTTATCCGTGTGTGTAATGCAATTAGTTAAGGACTTGCA
This sequence comes from Macrobrachium nipponense, assembly GCF_015104395.2. NCBI lineage: Eukaryota > Metazoa > Arthropoda > Malacostraca > Decapoda > Palaemonidae > Macrobrachium > Macrobrachium nipponense. The sequence goes on from NC_061096.1 coordinate 15,289,901, forward strand.
ATCATTTTAAAATTAATGAACAAAATAAGCAAATAGAATTTCTATAACAACAAAATGAATTAATTTTTTTTTCTGAACCTCATAGACATTTAGAAGTATCAAGATATGTATATATGAAATATTTACTTGCAACATTAGCCTATTACAATTCAAGTAAAACATTCATGGGAAAATGTCACATTTTCTTGAAAAACCCAAAGTTTATATAGAAATTAGTTTACATAGTGGGTTTTTCGTTGCATCTCCTACCTATTAATAAGTTTAAAATTAACCTCAGAGGATGCGCGCGAGAAAATTGAATATGAAACTTTTGTAGGGCACGTAGGATCAGATTTTATCACAACTTAATTTCAGTTAGCATAGAGAACTACAGAACCATGATTAATCTTCTCTAATTGTAAGATTGCCTGGCAATCTTACAATTAGCTCCGTTTTCCACTTCTTTGTCTAGTAACTTACTACCAGTAATATCGAATTTTCTTTGAGATTCGTAATGATATCTATTTATTTTTTATAATTATGGATATTTTTACAAGTCATCATAGACTTGGATAGGTTCACTCATTGTTAATGCCATGGATAAAAAAGTTTGTACAGCGGACTCTTTTGAATTCCAAAATATCAGCGAATTCATGTGGGTTAAGTCTGGTCTAAATGGCTCTCTCCCCTCCCCTGTATTTGGATGTCGTTTGAATTTACTTTGCCCTTGTGACAAGTATAATTTCACTTGCAGGCTGATTAATGGAACCTGGTTACAGTATCCTGCAGTACGAGAGTTTCACATCGCAACTTCAAAAAAATCGTTCGTCGCAGCGGACGACTACAGTCAAGTAACAACCGCCTACAATGTGAAAGGAATTTCATGGACTTCTTCGACCGACACCGTATCTCGTCGTTAATCTCGTTTTCATGCGGAACGCTCCAGCGGCTGTCGGAATTCGACTACAAAAGGGACATACTTCCGACAATTACGACCCGAAGGATATTCAACTCTACTTTGCTGGCGAAGGACTCGTGCTGGGATGATCTATTCATCGCGAACGTAATCGTGTAGCTTAGGATGCAGAGAATAAGTATGAGCGCAATATAGAATGTTGGCCCGCCCAGCAAATTTTCCCCTTGTTTAGCCATTGAAAAAGGCCGTTTCATTGGCTATAGGTGGTTGTCTGGAACTGTGTAATGGACGAAAAGTTGTTCGAACGCTAGTTAAAAGTGAAGTAGTATAACCTCGGTCATGTATCCTATATATATAAAGTATCATGTATCCTATATATAATTGATCATAAATAACAGAATCTAAATATATCTTTGCGTGTACGCAATAGGAACCTATTATATAAATGATCATAAATAACAGAATCTAAATATATCTTTGCGTGTACGCAATAGGAATCTATTTAAAGTGCACATATATTAATCATAATTATATGAATCCATATACATATGTATAAAACATTCAGGTAGCCTATAATCAATCTGTTAACTTTTATCTTACCAATATCTGCAGTTATTTATGAGTTAGTATATGAATTAATGAATCAGATATATAACATTTAGCATAAAAATCAACGAATCAATCAGCATAAACATTAATAATTTTATCAATTCATATGAAATGTTTTTTATCAGTTAAAATATGATTTTTATCATGTTAATCTTCATTCTATGCAATTATCAGAGTACATTAGTATTTTCTGTAGCATATGTATCTTAATGAGATGAAGTGAAAAACTGTATCATTATATATCACGTGATCACTATTTTATTTAACCAAATATCATTTGTTTTTATATTTTATTACCTTGAATCAATTCATGTACACCATGAATTTTTATTTACTTACTATATATATATATATAGATATATATATATATATATATATAATATATATATATATATATATTCACATAGTGTCTGTATCACACTCCTATAAGTCAAATGCAAGTCAAGTTTGAGTATATTCAGTGGTTGGTTTTGGTAGCTGACCGAGCTGATGTAAGTGTTTACATAATAAAAATATGGAATGTTAGTCCATATATATAAAAGTCTAAAACTAAAGAGGTCAACCAGATTGCTTGCAGGAATGTGATCAGACTAGAGACGCTAAAGATGACGTATACAATAAAAGTATGCTAAGATAACATGCCGTCACCTGTAGTCATTCAATTGTTTATAAACATTAGTCCAAGCCCCCTGCTTGAGACAACTACCGCCTACGTGATCTGTAGCGTGTCTCATTTTTGATTGTGTGTTCGTATGAAACTATGTCATTGGTATGTATGTTCATATGTTCGAACTACTGTCTGTTCCTTCATAACTTGTAACAGAGATGGTAGACAGGCAGAACAGTGTTAGCTATCGTCATTAGATGACCTGTACCTCTTTACCTAAGCTTTATCATGTAGAGGAATAGGATTAGCCATCATCATTGGCAGAAGCGATCAAGCTATCGTTATTAGAAGACTTGTACAATCATATCTGATCTTCACCATGTAAAACTTCAGAAGAATATATAATTTTTTATACTAAGTGTTTTCTACAAGAACCTCACCGAACCATGAGTTTAACACATTGTCGTAAAGATAATACCGACTTCGTAAGTGATCTACAAAACCCCAGACACTCCATTGAAGATGGAAGTGCAATACCAACCGACTTAGCGTATAGATTATCGCTAGTCTAACATTACCTCATAGGGCGCCTTATCATACAAGGCACAAGCCCTAATAAATATACCATACACATACACATACTCATATTCATATTCATATAAGCATGCTTATATAAACAACTTCTAGTGTATACACTACACTTTGCAACGTACCGGGAGGTTAATATTAAATTTAATTAAAAAGGTTAATGTCTCTAAGGAATACAACAATTTTATTAACTGCTACATCCGGACCAATCAGTTCTGCTATATCCCTGTCCACTAACCCATGTCTCTGTCGTGCTGCAGAATACCTATGGCAATGTAATATAATGTGTTCCGCAGTAAGAGGAGAGTCACATTGCATACAAACTGGTGCAGTTACCCCCTCCATGAGGAATCGGTGGGTCAATCGAGTATGGCCAATTCTTAGACGACATCTACTCTACGATTTTGTTGGAAACCAGAGGGCCAGTGTTTAATACTTTGTCTGATCTTCCTGTACTTTTTATTGTTGGTCAGATGGGGAGACGACCAACATTCTTGCCATTTATCTTTAACATATGAACGAAATGTCCATTCATGTCAGTAGAAGGAAAATGGTGGAAGAGAATGTCTTCTTTAGTAATTACATCTCTTGCTTCATGGTCAACAAGTTCGTTACCAGCAATACCTACCTGGGTAGGAACCCAGCAAAAATGGGCTGATTAGAATTTGGAAGCAAGCCTATATAACCCTTCTTGAATACATTGAACAACTGGATGTTTAGGGTTATATTGTTTAATGGCCATGAGTGCACTATAAGAATCTGAGAAAAATAGTGAAATTATTACCATGTAGAGTAGAAACAATCTCAAAAGATTTGGCTAATCCAGTTAATTTAGCTGTAAAAATAAACACATTATTTGAAAGTCTGCCCACATATGAATTATCACCATGAACAACAGCACAACCAACACCACTTGATGTCTTTGATCCATCAGTGAAAAGGTTAACAGAACCCGAATGCATTCGGTCATGATCAAGAAAACAAGCCTTTACTTCTTGGACATTAACAGATTTTTTAACCAAAGCTTTTTGACAGACCGATAGTTCATGAAAAGGCTTGGATGCTCTAGCATTTGCAAATTGCTTTGGATTGTTTTGGTTAAGAATAGATGATGCGGGGTTTTCTGGGGAACCACCTAGTTTGAACATATAACACAGTCCCAGTTCCTCTCGACGTAAGTCCAGAGGGAGCTCCTCTTGTGTCGGTATATAAGCTTTCAACTGGAGATGTTTTGAATGCTCCAGAACATATTCTCAGACCAGCATGATGAACTACATCCAACTCCTTAATTTTGCTTGCACTTGCTGAAGAGTAGACTTGGCAACCATACTCAAGCTTTGATTTACCTGAGGAGTCATATAACCGTATAAGTGACCTCTTATCAGCACCCCAATTAAAACCTGAAACTACTTCTAAAATGTTAAGGGACTTCTTCACCTTAATTTTCACAGAGTCAATATGACTACCCCATGTTAGTTTCTTATAAAAAATCATCCCTAAAAACTTCACCTCCTCCTCATATGGTATTAGTGTGCCTTTCAGCCTAATGTTTGGGATGGTTTCCTTTCGAGTACACCTAGTAAAATCGAAAGCCATTGTCATCAGCCCAATTGCTGATTGCATTAACTGACTTTTGCAAGAAAATACAAGCTACTATAGCATCATAACTAGTGACATAAATAGCAAGGTCATCCACAAACAAAGCTGTCTTTACTGGAGGAGAGACACATTCAACAATGCCATTTATAGCCACAGCAAATAAAGTGACACTCAACACGCTGCAGCTCAAAAGCATTAGACAAGGTGTAAGTAATTGAAAGAAACATTCAGTACGATATATGAACATTTATGTATAATATGTATTGCAATCTTTAACTTTCGTATTCATTTATATACCTCCCTATGTATTTAATGTAATATCATTCTCATATGTCAGGTACGATATGTAATGATTGAATCTCGCCCGTCTGGCAGTCATGTTTCACCAGTACGGCACCGCTCTGTTTTCCTTGCTTGCACATTGTTTTGCACCTCTGTGAGTTTGTGTATACTTCATTTGACATTAAGAACCTACTTTTAATATTTCGGAGTTTCCTTCATCCCCAACCTTTAGTGATAAGGAAAACACATCGAACACACACACAAGGTGTTTCCAATTCTAACTTTAATGTGTATATCACTTAGAAATGACCTGATGAAATTTAACATATTACCTCGTATTCCCATGTCATGAAGCCGCTTAATAATACCAAAACGCCAAGTAGTGGCATAAGCTTTTTCAAGGTCGAAAAAGACTTCTATATTCTGACAGAGTTTTGAGAAACCTTGCTGAATTTGGATTGATAATCTTAATAGTGGGTCCAAAGTGGAAAGATTTCTCCTAAATCTAAATTGGACAGATGATGATAAACCATTTTTTTTCTAGATGCCACATCAATCTAGAATTCACCATTTTCTCAAACAATTTGCATACACAACTTGTAAGAGATATTGGCCGATAGCTTGTAGGAAGATGAGGATCTTTCAATGGTTTCGTAATGTGAACAATGATTGCAATCTTCCAAGAAGGGGGGAGAATACCATTTTCCCAGGTTTTGTTAAAGATTTTAAGGAGATAAGATTTAGCCGAATCTGGAAGATTTTTCAGCATGCTAAAAAGAATAATATCATTCCTAGGGGATGCTGATACAGATGATGACAGAGCATCCCTTAATTCCCTCAAAGTTAACTTGGAATTATAAGATTCACCATTTCCAGAAATTAGATTAAGGGAAATGGCTGAATTCGTAATATTCTGGAAACGAGTTGAATAGTTCCTGGAACTCAATACTACAGAGAAATGCTCATCCAGTTTTTCAGCAACTTCACTTAGCTTGGTGACAAGGCCTCCTGTAGTACTAGATTGGCATATCCAGTAATGTGTTCTTAGCACAGATTAATTAATAAAATATCCTTGCAAAATTGATGTTTTGATGACTTATACAACCCACGGCTACAAAACCTGGTGTGTAACATCTTTGTGACCAGATTTGAATATTATTGGTAATACATTTAATTATAGTCCAGTCAATCTAGGGCAAAAATAGATACAGCTTAGCACAAGTTGGTAGTGTAGCCATTTACGGTTTTGTGATCCTTGGCCACATCCAAATAACATCAAATATCCACCATTACTTGAAAGTCAATCCAGGCGGCGATATTAGACGGAGGAGAGAGAGTGAAAAAAAATACAGGTGCTTATAGGATAATTGAAAAGGATATTTTCGCCTGAATAATATTAATATGAATAGTAAGTTCCAACAATATTTAAGGCATTTTTATTTAGAAAATGTGATAACGATTAAAAACAATATGATGTGATAAGATTTCATAATAATTTTTCCAAAAAATATATGATAACATGTTTCTTAAAGCAGGTCTCAAGTATATCCGTCAGATTAATAAGTAAACGGGAATAAAAGCTCTCTCTCTCTCTCTCTCTCTCTCTCTCTCTCTCTCTCTCTCTCTCTCTCTCTCTCTCTCTCTCTCTCTCTCTCTCTCTGTTCATATATATTTAATTCAATATTGCACTTCTTTGCGTGATTACCGTAATTTCCCTCCTCCTCCCTTTCGAACCATTCTAACTATACTCTGTTTTTTTTTCATCTGTCCATCCGCCTGTGGTGTTTTTTGTATGGCAACACTGCGTCCCGGGCTTTAGATAGTTACGCTATGTGTAAGTTTTAGGTAAATAAAAGGATATCTGGGTGTACATTTGCAACTGAAAAGTGTTTTAATAATTTACTGTATGCGAATTGCACCGCTAATATTCGAAATAGGATATTATTATAATCGTTGAATGTAAGCTGAATGTAACTATCTAAAGCCCGGACGCAGTGTTACCATACAAAAACACCACAGGCGGATGGACAGATGAAAAAAAAAAAGAGTATAGGTACTGGATGTTAGAACGTGGGCCACTTTCAGGGCAAGAAGGGCATGATTTCAACGAGCAAGGCTTGGCGGGGCGACACCGCTTTTGTTACTGGCTGTACAATATGGAAATGACCGTATGCTGAAAATTTTATCAGTCGATAAAGAAATTACGAACTTAATATGCAGTGTGTACTCAATATACTGTATCATAGGTATATAAGAAAGTAAAAGCAATTACACTAGTCATAAACATTCAAAACTCAAGTAGTGGTTATAGAACGTACAATAGACAGGACTGGTTAATATAATCTATCCATATTCTGAACACTATTTTGTAAATACCCATCTGCATGCCGGTAGTTTTTTCAAAAATGTTTTGTGTTATTACATAGACTGATAATTCTCTATCCATGATTCACGCCATGCAGTCATGGTCATATTAGCTTCTGTAGCAGCCTGACGATTCATCTCTTTTTGCTGTATCTTATTTAACCTTTGCTTCATATCTACTTTAATCACAGAGAAACAATTCTCAATGGGGTTGAGGAAAGGGGAATTTGGTGGTAGGTTTTGATATCCATTGCATCGCTATCTACAGAAACATTTGAATGGCATAGCACATTGTCCATAATGCATACTGCCCTTTCGTCGCCGAGAATAACAGAAAGTGAAGTAGAAAATAACTGAAAACATCTCTGTTTACGCTCCTATGAACGTTGTCATGATATACAAAGCCAACTCTGTTAGATATATCGGCAATAACTGTCAAGTTCTTCCTCGCTGACTGCCTGCTACCTTGCGTTATACGCGTTCTCCAATGGGAGCTCTCCTGTCGTGACGTCTTGTGAAGAGGTTGAACCCTGTCTCGTCAATGTAAATGCGATGACATTGTAAACCAACTGCCGATACCCTGGGCATGATGAATACGAGGCTCTGGCAGGTGACTGGTTTAGAAAATCGATAACTAGTACTAATCTGATTCAGTGCTGAGCTGTGGGTAGTTTAGGACAAATGATTATTGTCATTCGATTGCGTTCAGCATAATCAATAATTTTTGCAAATGCATAAAAACACATTTTACTACATGTTTTTGAGTTTTAAGATAATCCCGTATTGTTTCGCTTTCAGTTATAAATGTTGAATAGTTTCTCGTTTCATCCAGTTATGATGATTGTACAGGCAGTTACAAAAGCGGTGTCGCCCCGCCAGTCACGGTTCGGTGAGATCATGCCCTTCTTGCCCTGAAAGTGGCCCACTTTTCAAACAAACAGTTCTCTCTCTCTCCTCCTCTCAATCCCGTCCTCTCTCTCTCTCCTCTCATTCAGTCCTCTGCCTTATATCGCCTGGATATACTATTTAAATAATGGTAGATGTTTGATGTTATTTGGATGTGGCCAAGGATCACAAAACTGTAAATGGCTACTCTACCAACTTGTGTTAACCTGTATTTATTTGTGTCCTAGATTGACTGGACTGTAATTACCTGTATTACCAATAATATTCGAATCTGGTCACAAAGATGTACACACCAGGTTTTGTAGCCGTGGGTTGTATAAGTCATTAAAGCATCAATTTTGCAAGGATATTATTTTATTAATTAATCTATGCTAAGAACACATTACTGCATATGCTAATCTAGTACTACAGGATTTGTATTTATGGCATAACTTAGTTGAGTTACCAGTATTTGAGTGTGATGGGCCACTTGGCTCCGCCCCTCGCATCCATCTAGGGTACTTATAAAAAGTATTTCAATTTGCTATATTTCTTATATTATAGAATATTTATTATATTATTTCCGAAACTATTTGTGAAAATAAATGATGTGGAATGAAATGCAGTGAAATGTGTGCATCGGTGCATTAATATAATGATGGTGGGGTATAAATGATTTAAATAGTCAATCCAGGCGATATAAGACGGAGGACAGAGAGAGAGAGAGAGAGAGAGAGAGAGAGAGAGAGAGAGAGAGAGAGAGAGAGAGAGCTAAAATACAGCTGCTTAAAGGATAATTAAAAGGGAGATTTTCGTGTGAATAATATTAATATGAATAGCCAGTTCCAACAATATTTAAGGCATTTTTATTTAGAAAATGTGATAACGATTAAAAACAATATGATGTGATAAGATTTCATAATAATTATTTTCCAAAAAATATATGATTACATGTTTCTTAAAGCAGAGGGTCTCAAGTATATCTGTCAGATTGATAACAACTAAACAGGAATAAAAGCTCTCTCTCTCTCTCTCTCTCTCTCTCTCTCTCTCTCTCTCTGTTCATATATATTTCATTCAATATTGCATTTCTTTGCGTGATTACTGTAATTTCCCTCCTCCTCCCTTTCGAACCATTCTAACTATGTCCAGGTTGTTTTAATGTGGGCCACTTTCAGGGCAAGAAGGGCATGATCTTACTGAGCCAGGCCTGGCGGGGCGACACCGCTTGTGTAACTGGCTGTACAACCAGTTTTTAATCGTGTTTATTTGATTTGCTGAATGTAAAAAATTATTTGCAAAAAGGTGTATATTAGCGAAGTCCACAGAAATGGAATAAAGGAAGAAAGTACCGAAAGATATCTTGCTTTTCGTGATTTTTTCCAGGTGTAGTGGTGAAAATATTAAAGGGAGTTGCAAAGTAAACATAAAAGCAAAGCATGCAAAACCAATCAATAAAGCCAAGGAAATGATTCAAGACCAGTAAAAAGGCCATGACCAGCTTAATAAGTGATTATAGAGAAACAAGCATAAGTCTTTAAAAAATGCGTCGTCTATACAGTCCTTGATTTACATTTAAGGCAGCATATTATTTCATTAGAGCAAATTAAGTTAATTTATCAGAGCCGTATTGTTACAAAACGATTTTAGCCTCATCCCAATCAGTCGTATGATTAAAAACGTTAATGTACTAAAATATGCGCACGGAATGTGCCCTGTTCAATTATCCCATTGCCTTGGCCTTGCCATATTGTCGTATGTTACTAAGTGACGTAGGAGCATGTAGTATGTATGTCAATATAAATCACGAGGCACAGCCAACGTAGATAACTGTGGACATTTATCTCTCCCACTAGCCTTGTAGCCTTTACGCCTCTGCTTTTACCTCATGATATTAATACTGCCGTTGAGATAGCATAATACCCCAGATTAATCAAGGGAATGACAAAAGATGAGAATGGCGGCGGCCACATGGGACCCCGTATGTAATCTGTTCGTTCCCCTCTTCGTGTCTACCCGCCCCCATAACCCAGACTCTTATGACTTGGGCATATTGTGGGTTAGCTGTGATTAGGTTCGACGAAGAGGAAGCACGAAGTAGGGCCAGAGTCACGAGAGGAAAGAAACTAAGTGCAGTATTGTACTTAGGGAAATATTTGCATCTTACAACATCAGTCATTGAAGGCGTTGATAAATTGCGCTGATGAAATTTGTGAAAATCAAAATTTTTAAGAAAGTAAATAACGTCTTGTTTTATTCCTTGCGGCGTCCTAGAATAAAAAAAAAATCTGGATCTCCCTCAATTCAAAAATTCGGTACTGTATTGATCATTAAAGTTTTCAAATGTGACAGAAAATCTGCATATTACTTGAAATGTCAGTCATAAGTAAATTTTTACTAAAATAGCTTCCATCTTTTAATGCCACCTCAATTCATTATTAATCAAAGCTTTGCATTATAAAAATATCTTTATTTTTGGAGAGATAAGGGGCATGTGGCAGACGAAAGCTAATAATCCAGTGATTGTAGCGTCATTCATTAATGTATTGAATAAATGACCAGTTAGCACCATGCTTCACTATCGTGATTGGTTAGTTGACTTGAAAAATGATATGATTGGGTTAATGTCAAAATGCCCAGGTAAACAAAATCGGTGCAAGATTATCGATCAGGGAGAGGGGACCGGAAGGGAAAGGTATAGGGAAAGAATGGTATGGGGATTAATGATATTATTATACAAGGAAAAAAACTTAAAATGGAATACTGGGCTTAAGAAAAAAAAAAGGCGGCCGGAGAGCTCTTGGGCTCAAGAAAAAATCGTTAAAAGGAAAACGGATAAAAACAAAAATGGCTCTTTCTCCAAAAATTGAATTAGTGATTGGCGTAATGAAGCAGGTATTCAGAATTCAATATTGTATTGCAAAATTTTCCTACTGTTGCACAGTCTTTCTGAAAGGAACAAGGTTTTCTTTCGGTCTTTCATCACCTTTTGGAACTTTGCATTAAATTACACCTCCGCCTCACCCTGACACGTCGCTGACCACAACATAATTGAGAAAATGACGTGGTCGGTAGAATAACCAAGCATTGTTTGATACTTATTTTTTTAAAAATAATGGTTATTACTTAATTTTGGAATGTTTGTTTGTATGGTGTTTATACGTTGCATGGAACCAGTGGTTATTCAGCAACGGGACCAACGGCTTTACGTGACGTCCAAACCACGTCGAGAGTGAACTTCTATCACCAGAAATACACATCTCTAACTCCTCAGTGGAATGCCCGAGAATCGAACTCGCAGCCACCGAGGTGGCAGGCCAAGACCATACCGATCACACCACTATGCAAGTTTTAGTTTTCTGTCCACCCTCAGATCTTAAAAACGTCCGAGTCTAAAGGGCTGCAAATTTGTATGTTGATCATCCACCCCCCAATCATCAAACGTACCAAACTGCAGCCCTCTAGCCTCAATAGTTTGTATTTAAGGTTAAAGTTAGCCATGATCGTGTGCGTCTGACACAGTTATAAGTGCCAACAACGCAAGCACCACGTGAAAGTTTTATGGGCTGTGGCTGTACAGGAAACTTTTTTTTTATTGTATATGCATAATATTAAGTAGAAAACTAAAACGAAGGCCAAATAGCTACTTGTAGTTGCTAGCGCTCTCTCTCTCTCTCTCTCTCTCTCTCTCTCTCTCTCTCTCTCTCGGTTCAAGTGTTCAATTTTTGCGTTACTATCCGCCTCACAAGTTTACTAAACTAAAGAATAAAAGTTGCGCAGCGTTGTGAATCATTACTTTCAAGTCATTCAAAAAGCATGATCTAGTGCAAGAGGAGATTCATCAATGTTACTTTTACAAACTACAATCCCCCCCCCCCCAACCCCCCCCCCCACCCCCCCCCCCCCCCCCCCCCCCCCCCCCCCCCCCCCCCCCCCCCCCACTCCAAAAAAATGACTACACTAACAGCAATGGACATAGACAGCAGTGCGTGATTGGGCTTTTTTTTTTATCAGTATTTTAACCACTGTTAAGACACTGCAGAACCACAGTGAAAACACAGTGGTGCCACTGAGCATGAGTTGACTGAAATCCTAAAGCTTGTTCGATGTTACGACCCTTTTTTTTAAATATAGAATTTGTTAACATAAAATGATTATTCTTATGTCCTGTGTTTAAGCTTAGTTTCCTGCTAAGATCAATTTCAAAAGGAGCCCTTTGTTATTGGAACGTTCATAGAGCAATTTCGTAATGCGATATTTCTATCTCGTAAAACAATAATTAAATCCCGTAATTAGATGGCATCTTCGGTGCTCAAGATCCCATTACCCAAGTTTAATTTGAAATTTTACTCTTTCTCTTATTTATTTCCTCTCTCCTCGAATTTCATGTTTTTGTACCTTTAATCTGCGAGTCATTGAAGACGATAATGGGCGAAACTGCACTTTCTTCAGTGTGGTGAAATAAGATACGAAGATCAAAAGAATTTGGACAGGGGAGTTTCAGAATGATTAAACGATAGTTAGCGTCGTGAAACCACTTCAAGGTGACTCGGGATTTCAACTGAATGAACAGTGACAAGGCCAGAAGTTTGAAGAATAGAAGTATCCTGAAAATGCTTAATGGTGAATTGGAGTCTGTCAGCTAAGCAAAAAAGATATATAAACCGAAAACACGCAAAAAAAGTTATTTGTAATGTGCACAGCGAGGAGCTGGTTGTCATTGACAAAAACTGTTACCAAAAGTCAGTGATAAAAAAATGAGTTTTTTTTATAGAAAGCTTGCGGATGGGACTTTCCTCATCGTAATGATGGTCATTGGAAATTCTTGCGTGAGAAAAAGTGTTAGCTGTTTTCTACAATGAAAACAGCCGAGCGAGTGATCATGTTTATTTCATGCAATGATGATTGTCAGTGAAGAAGTTGTCTGAGAAAAATGAAGGCAGCTTCAACTTTCCAGCACCCAAAGTGTTTATACCCAAATAAAAATTGATAGGTTTGGAAATGAATGTTCATTCCTTTAATAATGATATAGTTGTGCCATTATTTAGGTGATGAGTAGGTAAGGGAAGCTTAATTTTTGCAGTGTGACGAAAATTAATTTTTCTTCATACGGTCTGTATCACTGCGTGTACAATTTACTTCGTGATTAGAATCTTGTCTAAGAAAGTTCTAATTTTCGGAGCCCTGTCATGTTTCACCGCCGTTGTTTGTGTTATGATACCGGAATGTGGTAGGCCAGTTACTGTTATCTTTTGTCTTGTGAAATTATTGGTAATAACCGTCCAGTTATGTATGTGCATCAGATAGTAGTTGGGTATAAGTCACATATATTACGTAAATATTTTAGCATCATTAATCTATATATCAGTGTTGCTCCATTTTTTTTTTTAATTTTTTAAGATTTGTTATTGTTATTCATTTTTCAATAAACCAATAAGTCTTCCTATGAGAATATATTAGGCAAAGCAATTTAACTTTCATAAAGAGTCAGATTTGAAAATAGGATGTATTTCTGAGCAGTAGGATGTCATATTCTTGAACTCCTGCAGCACTCGTGTTACATCCTTGTCCTTCCCTTTATCAAAAATACAAGTTTATATAGAAAAAAACTTTGGCCGTAAGGTTCTTTTATTTCATACACACGGTCGTGACCAAGTAAATAATTTAGTTAGTTGGTCCTATCCAAAAACAAGGTAGGTGGGAGCTCCACAGCAAGGAGGAGTTGGGTCCGTAATCTAGTTTGTTGGGAAAAACGACTCGTGCAACTACAACGAAGACGTTACGTGTGAGAAAGGTCAGGTGGCTTGAGAAGGGGAAGGCTTCGTGGAACTTTTTTGTTTACGCTTTTAAAATTTTGATCAGCTTCTGGTTAAGGATCAAAACAGGCTCAGTGTGAAAAAATTCTGTCGGGAGAGTGAATATATGGAACCAAATGGTCGCAGTATTTTCTCTAATTTACAAGTTTTCCCTATCCATATTCGAGGACGGTTCATATTTAATTAACTGTCATCTGATACTCTTTTGTCCATTCCGTATCTGTGGTTCAATTTCATTATCTCTTTTGCATGCATACTTAAGTCAGATATGCGCTTTCTCTCTCTCTCTCTCTCTCTCTCTCTCTCTCTCTCTCTCTCTCTCTCTCTCTCTCTCTCTCCACCACCTTGTCAGCTTTGATGTAGATGATATCGTTACATATAGATTGATACAGCGTTACCTGTCTATCACCTGTAATCGCTTTACTGGACATCCTGCATCCTGCATCCCTCTGGGTGTAGGATAATTTCCTTTTCATCCACCGTGTACCTTTGGAGAAGCCATAAAGTGCGAAGGTTCTATGTCTCCTCGTATGTTTTTGATTCATGAATGATCGGTGTCTTGTCTCGGAAACGATGGGTTGGTGAGTTGATCCCCAGCTGCCTCTCTTGTTATTTTCTGGTGTTATAATTTGGTAAATGACGATTAAATAAACTATATATATGTATATATACATATATATTTATATATATGTATGTACATATAGCGTGAAAGAGGTATTGGAAACGATGGGCCTCAGAATCCAGGAAGAGAGAGCCTGCAGGATGAAGAAGTTATGTTGAGGTATGAGTAGGGGCTGTCGACGCACTGCTGGTGAACCTTAGTAGTAGGTGTATAAACTAACTGTTGTTGTTTTTTTTTATTGCGCTGGTGTTTTATCCAGGATTGAGCAGTTTGTGTGAATGTGCCATGATCATTTATCTCAGGGGTCGGCAACTTTCTGGGAGAGATCAAAGCGGGGTCATTTGGCTGTGCAGTCTCTGAGCCGGAGTGCCATGATATCAAATTTGCTATAAAGAATTTTCTTGACAGACCGCTCTGTCCAGAAGACTGCCTTGGTCTGGAGGTTTAAAAAAAAAATCGAAGTTAATATCATTTTAATAAGGTTCCTTATTTTATTACAGGAATTATGAGTTACAACTAATACGACTTAAACTAGGTAACAACTGGTAGATGATTAGTGTCCCCTAGTAAAGCTTAGTGTCCAGGTGTTAAGTGTTGGCGGGCCGGACTGAATACCCCTGACCCACGGGCCTTGAGTTGCCGACCCCTGATTTTTTAAAAATCTTTTTTAGGTGGTGGGGGGGGGGGGGGGGACGCCGGCTGTTATACTATACAGCCCAATTAGATGTTGTTGCCAAGGTGGTGTATCTGTCAAGTAGGATGAGGGTTCCATAGTGCCGAAGGGGCAATAAAAAATTCAATTGCACTCAGATATGCAAGTTTTCCACTTCTATCCGCAATCTACTAAAGATTCTTGTTGACTGGGCAGCAGTATTTTAACTTGATCAACTAGATCAAATAATTTCGTAAGTTATGTGTTATATTAATTCAGGATATTTTTGTTATAGGTTAAATAATTTCGCATTTTGTGTGTAATATTAATTCTGGATATTTGTTACAAATTTACCTGTGAAAAACTATGAAATTAACTTTAAACTGAGGTAAGAACGGCGCATTTTCTCAGGAAAATTCCCCTATATTATTTAGATAAGTACAGAAATATGGGGAGATTAACGAAAAGCACTGATCTGGTCCATCCTTTCACTATGCCATCTTTGTTACTGATACATTTCTCACCATATCAGTTACTCTTACGCTACAGTGGTTCATTTCGGGAATTTCAACCTTTTTTTTTCTTCCTTCTGCATTAAACATCTACACTTAACTTCCACAAAGGAGAGCTAGCTCAACAATACTTTCACGCATTCACATAGACAGTCTCTTCATAATCATCTGCACACACCCTTTTACATTGTTTTGCCTCGACTATTTGTGACTCTTCTCTCGTCCGACTGTCGTCCATTACATGTACTCCCAAATGCTTATAGAAACCAACCTTTACATTATCCGCACAGATGTAAAATGTTCAGTCTCTCTGCTTTCCATTAACTCTCAAAACTTACTCTTGCTCTCATACACCTCCAACATTATTCTTGCATCACTGTTAAAAAAGAGATATCGAACGGTCGTGGAGACCAAAAAATGTAATTCACACATTGCTACTTAAACATCAAACAGTCACTCCCGTCTGTATACCCTATCACATGCTTCATTTTCAAGAGAACATATATAAATTCCTCTCACCCACTTACGTTTTATAACACGTTTTCTAACATGCACTGTCACCAACAACAATGTTGCCTCTATCATTTTTAGCATAGCTTTCTCTAAACCCATGTAGGCAACGCACATCAATCCCTTGATCGTGAAGCTTCTTATTGGTTTCATAACACATATGATGGAAACATCCTCGTCATTGTCTAAGCTCACACTATTACCACTGGAGCCGTCATG
Organism: Macrobrachium nipponense; assembly: GCF_015104395.2. Taxonomy (NCBI): domain Eukaryota; kingdom Metazoa; phylum Arthropoda; class Malacostraca; order Decapoda; family Palaemonidae; genus Macrobrachium; species Macrobrachium nipponense. The sequence goes on from NC_061096.1 coordinate 15,306,061, forward strand.
TCGTCTTCCCTTTTTATTTTTCAATGAAAATCCTGTCATATGCCCTCTTGGTAAACTAAATAATATTATGAACCTATAATTTTTTACGGCAACGTTTATTGCCTTTACTTTAATGCAGTAGTGTTATTTTTCCATGCACCCATTACTTCTAAACACAAATTTCAGCCAGCCATACTTTACTCACTCTGGTCAGCTACTCGGTCACAAAAACACTCAACTCGAAGTACCCATCTTGTAATCACGTAAACTCGGCTTCTAAACTGCTCTTCTTGCATCCTCAGCAGTCACTTCCATGAGAATTCTCAATCTTACACTAAACTGTTCCACCCGTGCAACACTCAAGTCTGCCTCTCTTCTGCCGTTCACATTCTGCAAATTTGCAGCAGAAAAAAAAATTGTTTCATACCATTTGGGTTGGGTTAAGACAACCTTAGCGGCAGTCACAACCACATTTTTATTGGGTGGATTAATCAAGACAAACTCCTGTGCGTCGTAATATTAAAAGTTTCATGTACGTTCACAGAGGTATCGTTGGTAGAACACTGCACCACTCACTCGTATCTGACACATTCTTATCATACCGATGCAACAAAAGACTACGTCATCCAAAAATATGAACCTTTCATACCACGAGTTTTTTCACGCCATACATTTAACACTTTCTAAGTTTTTCTCTCCTCTTTCCTCATAACAGTTGTGTATAATATTTTCTTCTCATTATTTCATCGTCAGTCAAGAGGGGTATTGCCGTCAAAGGACCTCATGTGGTGCACTGTGGGCATTACTTAAGGTTCTTTGCAGCGTGCCTTCGAACCCTAGCTGCAACCACTTTCGTTCCTTTTACTGTACCTCCTTTCATATACTCTTTCTTCATCTTACTTTCCACCCTCTCCTAACACTTGATTCATAGTGCAAATGTGAGGTTTTCTTCCTTTTACACATTTCAAACCTTTCACTGTCAATTTCCATTTCAGCGCTGAATGGCCTCATAGGTCCCAGTGTTTGGCCTTTGGTCTAAATTCTGTATTCAACTCAACTCTTTGCACGGTTAACATACTTAAAACACTTTACCACTTTATAAAATCATATTTCAGAATCTTCCAATCCTTTTTATTCCAAAATAACAATTAGTTGATATCATACGTTAATTAAATCTCTATTCTTTAATCAGCTTATGTAATCCACATTTTACTTCCAAAAAGGTCATTTGGTCCAATAATCCTATTATAGAAAGCAACTGTGGCTTCCATTGTCACTCCTCTTCCTTGTTGAGTTACATCCCTCAACATATTGCATGATTATTTAACTGCATAAGTTTACTTATTAGTAAGAAAATATAAACCATAATAGACTTCGTTATTTATATATAATTGAATAGGTATTAAATGGTGAGAGAGAGAGAGAGAGAGAGAGAGAGAGAGAGAGAGAGAGAGAGAGAGAGAGAGAGAGAGAGAGAGAGAGAGAGAATGTGGGATCAGCATCTTTCAAAACCCTCTTTTTTCCTATAGTGTAAGAAGTTCAGCAATAAAAATCCGGGAGATCTGTTTGTTTTGGACCTTCCCCAAAGGAGTCGGGTAAAATGCGAAATTCATGTGTAGCACCAGGAAGTGTCACTATAGTTGTTAATTTGTATTATACTTATAGGAACCTAAATCGTATTGTTATCTACCTTAGAAGGAAAGTTTCTCCATTTCATTATATGCAATTTGAAAATATTTTATAGCTTTTAATGTAGATATGACTGATAATGTCACTCATAATGTTTTAAAAAGAACTTTTAAGAAAATAAATCCGTAGTTGGCATGAAGCTATCCGTTTTTTTTTTTCAACTGTGACTATTATGCAATACAAGTGTTTGTAAATATTAATAAAAATTCTCTGTAGGTAATTGATATAGTTGACGTTTGATAGCATTTAATTTCTCTATGTAAGAATTTATTTGTGTTACTTGCTAAATAGGATCTCTTTAGTAGACCAAAATTAACTCTTTAGTTTTATTTGTTTTCATCAACTGCCTTTGGTATTCTCTTGCATTGTTCTGTCAAATAATTATTTTGGATTTTTATATGTAGAAGAAAGACGGTTAACTCGGTTGTTTTCACTGTTGTTGTAATTACTGGCAAAATTACGCTGCTTATGTCAGATGTTGATGAAACTTCTTTATATTGCCTTTTTTCGGACCACAGATGAATTTTCTTAAGCAATTCATGTTCTGCCTGTTCCACTTTTCTGTCTTTATATTATCTTTTTTTTTTTATCCAGCTGTCTCTTATGTATTTTAACATGCTGGTAAACGCTGTTTTTTTAGGGTATTTATTGATTAATTTCGTTTAACTGTAGATCTGTACCGGTACTCTTTTTAACATATTTGTAAACACTTGGTTCACAAATATTTATGAACTGGTCCTTATCCATGTATTTCTTAAAGGGTCAGAAGCGAGGGTACTTCATACCCATTATTTTGGAAGAACGGTTTCCAAAACCCCGTTATTGGTTTTCGAAGTGAACGGGAGGCTATGTTGCCTTGTTTTCTCTACACTTCCTCCGAAATTGGTTATTAAGAGTGTTTATTTTCGCCTAAAGTAGATATTCCCTTATTTATTTCTTAATAGTATCGGTTTCGCCTAAAGCCTCTCTCTCTCTCTCTCTCTCTCTCTCTCTCTCTCTCTCTCTCTCTCTCTCTCTCTCTCTCTCTCTCTCTCTCTCTCTCCGTTCGATATATAACTCAGTTTTTTCATCGATTTATATAAACGATATTTTTTCTAGGTGTTGATGTTTCATCATACGAGACTAATCTTACTGTGTATTAACTAAAAGTTCATAAGTTCGTTTTAGCAGTATCACTAACAATTTTAGCGTGAGGACTTTCCTAAGAAAATTGGACAGAATTTTTTTGTTAGAAATGGTAAGAAAAGTTAAGAATTTAAACAAGAAACTCTTGTCAACGTCTTATGTTTTGACTCAATAACCTAGCAACATCAGGTCTTTCATATCGCTCAATTCTCATACGACTGCCGGGACAGTCTTTGAGAGATCTCTAAAAAGAGCAGCAGCGTTAAGGACAGGAGTTCAGTTTGTCAAGAAATGGCACAACCAATTCATATTGAAGAGTTCCATAACAGGCCATTTCCATTATCAATGTTTTGAGATTGTTTGGATAATTGGGGAGACTAAAGGACGATATTCTGATGAAAGAGATTTTATAATTCTAAAGTTCTGGAAGAGAGTGGGAGATGGAGAAAGTGTTTCTTGGATGGTTATGGAGGTGTTAGAATGAAAGGACAATATTGTATGCTAGATATTGTGTGAGTGACGTATTGTGTTGGGGGAGGAGTGTGGACATGCTGTTGATGATGATCCTTCTGTTTAATATGAAGCTTTTGAAGTTTTTCCACGGGGTTTCATATCTGATACAGCAGTAATAATATGAACGCAACGGGAAAAATGATTATTGCTGAAAAAATTTGGGAGAGAGGTGACACTCGTGCTCGTTTAAATGGAAACTTCTTGCTGCACAAGAAGTATACACAAATTATAAAGACACTCAAATTTGGTGTTCATTCTCTAAATAATTATTCATCAGATTTAGATTTCGGTTATGAGCAGCTTACTTGGGACATTTTTTAAATGTTCGGGGTTACATAATCAGTTCTTAATGAACTGGAAGTTGCTATCTGTCCAAACTACTCTACTTTTCTTAAGCTCGTTCATACGAGGGTTTCCTAGTGTTTATAATATATGTTATATATATATATATATATATATATATATATATATATATATATATATACCACACACACACACACACACACACATATATATAATATATATATATATATATATATATATATATTGATCTGAATTAAGTCTAATGACTACTGCAACAGATGATTTTTTTCTGACCGCGATTAACGTGGAGACCGATCAGCCTAATCAGATACAAAAAAACAGGCGGTCGGCTGAAGGCCAAATACAAGTTAAGGGAAAAATTGTAAGGAAACTCCAAGAGTTGAATTTACAGGGGAATGTATTTACGCCTTAACGTTACTCCACTGATTTCAAGGCGCCATAAGGATGCTAATGCCCCTCACATAAAGCCAAATACTGGATTAATTGCTGGGAACAATGAGCACGGGTCCAGGACATGTGTGATGATTTGCAGCATGCAATTTCTGGGCCCAGAGCAGAAGGACAGGGAAAATCCACCTCCACAGGAGGAATTTGTAGTATAGCTGCATATAAACATCGTATAACTACGCGTGCGGCAGCGGGGGGGGTGGTGGGGTGTGTTGTCGGGATATAAGCTTAACATAAATCGTAAGATTCTTCAGAGGGTAAAGAAAGACTGAATTCCTGCTTAGAACGTTACTGTACCGAAAGGGGAGGAATATGAACTCAACCACATTCAAGGGAACCACAGCTCTTAGAGATTCTTTTAAGGGAGCACAGCTGTGGGGATTAATTAATCACTATGGAGGATCGCACAAGAACTGATAAAAGGAAGAAAATGAAATATAAGTAGATTTCCACCACACTTTGGCTCGTTACCTTTCCCCTGAGATATATCCTTGTAAATTGTCTTTGTAAATTTTAGGTGAAGGAAGACAACTTCTCCAAGGAGTCGGCAAGGGCTTTTCACGTGGGGGCCACATAGACACGTGAGTCAATTCGGGAAGCCAGATGTGCTCCACACGTGTCAGAGGGTAGGCCTCAGGTCTGACCTGACTCGAACTGGGTTGGGGATGAGTGAGAGCGAATTTCTTGTTGTTGTTTAAGATTAAACCAGCCTTGTGCTGGCACGGGCTCTTGCTCCTGGAGCAGCCCGTACAGCGAATTTCCCGCATCGCCTCCTTTTATTACCTGCTTTTATTAAATTCAGACTTAAATGGTGAAAGCAAAGGGGATTCACAAATAATATATATATATATATATATATATATATATATATATATATACACACATATATATATATATCATGTATATAGTATATATGTATATATATGTGTGTGTGTGTGTGTATAATATATATATATATATATATATATATATATATATATATATATATATATATATATATTTATACATGTGCACTATATATGTATATACAATATCTTACGTGGTTACTGTTTTCGGAAGGCAGAGGAGAAGCTTCGTCTACCCGTGTCTTTGTTTTCTCCGGCTTTGATATATATTTTGAGTGGGAGTTATTACGCATTTTAGGTAGCTAAAGTGTCAACGTAACTTCTCTCACATACGAACATGTGGCCAACCCACATGTTGAGTTTGTTATGACTTGTAATATATAACGTTGCACACTTAGAATTACTAATTAGATTTTTTGTAACAACGGGCAATTTCCGTTTGGTTGAAAAGGTTTTGTCGAGAAGTATTTACGTCGATGATTACATAAATGATATACCTTTATTAATTATAAACCGACGATTATGATACATAATGAAGAGAAAATGTCATTCCTTCATGCACAGAAAACGTTGTAATTCTTATTCTTATTAAACGGAAATAACAAATATTCTTTTTCGGGAGCATTGAACGATTTCAGTCCTTCAGACGTGACGTCACGTAATAATGACATCTCTAAAGGAAAATAGGTCATCTAGAGAGGGGACGAAATCAAAGGAAAAGATGTCATTGCCGGAAAGGAAAGGAATGTTATTCATCACTAAATTACCTGATGTTTCCCTTCTTATGTGAAACAAATATAATTTCCATCATGTTGAGAAAGTAAGCATTTTGTACGAGATTAAACTAATATTTTTCATTCTTCACTTAAGAGCCGGGTTCATTTTCTCTTTACAGACAAAATTTTCATGTTCTTCATAAAAAACTAAAAAAAAAACTTGGTTTTTTCAGTAAGGTAGAAGGTGGTAGTCACTTGTATGGTAACTAAAAGAGATTTCCCTCGGATTGTGGAAAATATTGTCCCTTCATTTTTGTTAGAAGATGGAATACAATGAAGTGTTATTAAATAGTTAAATAAAATGAACCTCAGTGGTTTCTGACGACCATTAGCATAAAAAGGATAAGAGATTATATTTTGCTTTCAATCAAACTAACTAGAAAGTGGCAAGTATTCATCTTTCAGATTTACAAAAGAATAATCTCCTTCATTAAAAGAAAAAAAAAATTTCAAACTCAACATAGGGATATGAGTCATTTCTAATTTCTTTTAAATCTGAAAAAAAAGAGAAACCCCTTCCTTTTGTTACAAAGAAAATCATAAAAATACCTTTGTACTTGAAAAAATAATCCATTGAGTCCCCAATTCCCACCTCTTTAAGAAAAAATCTTTAAGGAAAAATCGGAGAAAAATAAATCTGTTTCGACCCAACAAGCTGAAAAAATAATAAGTAAAAGGGTAAGATAAAAAGGTGTACCTCCAGGAAAGAAAAAGAAAGAGGGAACATTTTTCTTCCCTTGGGAAAGTGAAGATTGCCATAGAATCATGGTATGAGTTTGCGGGTTAGAGGGAAATTTTAGCCTCGAGGTGGAGGAGAACTCCTTCTCCCAGTTTGCCCCTTCCAATAAAAAATGAAAGATTTTTGTTGGTGAAAAATTGCCCATTACCCTGGCGAAGCGCATAAGCTAATTCGACTTAATATTTGCTAAAGTATTTTTTATCACTGTATTAACAATATATACTACTTTGTATAAGAACACAAATCTATTAATGTGCTTTCGTGTGATAAATGAATGTATACAGTGACTGTCTAACGGTTCCTCCATCCTATTTAGTGTGGACCCTAGTACTAACCGCTTCCATAAAAGACTTTAATGTCAAAAATTTTTCCGAGTGTTAAATTTCTATAGATATGGAGAGCCAAAGAAAAGGCTACAGTGAACAGTCCCTACGTAGGGCTTCCAATACCTATAGAGTTGATGATCTTATTGTTACGTGATTAAGGTCATTCATTGTACTATTATTGTTGCGGAAGAAATCCGCATTAGTGATCTTGATTTTCAGGACAAAATTGTCCATTATTGTTATTAATTTTCGAGACGGTAGAAGTAATGATTTTGTAATCATCCGAAAATTTATTGCTTGACCATTTTCCGTTTTTTTTTTTTCTTACAGAAGTGACTTTCCACTATCATCATTCTTGCTCGACCTTCGACGTTCCGTGGTCAGTGCGTTTTGCTTCTTGCAGAGTTACGGCACCTAGTGCGATGGTGCGTTCTAATATTACACAGTGGCGTCGTCTGCATAGGTTCTATATAGTTATTTTGACCCCAAGTTCCTCGATGGACGAGTGGTTTTCGTGCTCGCCTACCTATCTGGTGGTCTAAAATTCGATTCTCGGCTCTCCCAACTCGGAATCGGTGGAATTTATTTCTGGTGATAGAAATTAATTTCTCGATATAATGTGGTTCGGATTCCAAAATAAACTGTAGGTCTCGTTGCTAGGTAACCAATTGGTTCCTAGCCACGTAAAAATATCTAATCCTTCGGGCCAGCCCTAGGAGAACTGTTAATCAGCTCAGTGGTCTAGTAAAACTAAGATATACTTAACTTTGATTCCGGTCATTTCACTCACGGTATTTTGATCCCGGTAAACTGAAATCCGGTTGCGTTAACACCCGGTAATTTGACACCCAAAATAAATAATAACTTGTCTAGGAAGCACACTTTTTTTTAAATAGCTTGTGGTAATTACCTTATTTGGGAAACGGAAATAACATAATTTGTTTATTTAGTGAGTTGAGTGCTTACTTTACATATTACGTTTTTTAATTGCATTTCGTTATTCAAGTTTATCGCTAACACTTGACAGTTGCATTCGATCTCCTGACGGTGTAAATACTTATTATAACCATGTCTCGTACCATTCAGAGCGCCCGTGAAGGAAAGAAACTCGTAGAGGACTTTAATTACATTTACGAAGGGTGGAAAACAACCACTAATGGATCAAAAATTTATTTATTTTGGGTCTCAAATTACCTTGTTAACGAAACTGAATTTCAATTTAGCGTGAGTGAAATAACCGGGATTAAAAAAAAAGAGAGGAGCCTACATACCGGCCATCGTATGTATTGAAGACGGTTTTTTTTAATTATGTAACTGTGGATCGTGATTCTTACCTTGTGTCTGGACACTGATATTCTTACCACATTTTTGTATTTATTAGGCCATCATTGATATGTGCCTGATTTACTTCTCTCGTTAGCTCTCCATATATATATATATATATATATATATATATTATATTATATATATATATATTATATATATCGAGCTACAATGTCCTTTAATATCTAATTCGCTCTACCTCGGAATTAATATATTTTCATATATGCTTAACCGAAGGGGAATTTTTTCTCGATAATAGACTTGCCTGGACCGGGGCGCGAACCCACGGAGCCTTTCAAATCCAGGAACGTCAGTGAAGCTTTTACCTACTACACCTCTTGCGGTGGTGTAGTAGGTAAAAGCTTCACTGACGTTCCTGGATTTGAAAGGCTCCGTGGGTTCGCGCCCCGGTCCAGGCAAGTCTATTATCGAGAAAAAAATTCCCCTTCGGTTAAGCATATATGAAAATATATTAATTCCGAGGTAGAGCGAATTAGATATTAAAGGACATTGTAGCTCGATATATGTATATGAATCACGGAAATGTGATATGACTTTTATATATATATATATATATATATATATATATATATATATATATATATAATATATGAATAATATCACATCACCGTGATTCATATATATCATTCGAGCTACAAATGTCCTTTAATATCTAATTCGCTCTACCCTCGGAATTGATTATATATTTTCATATATGTATCTGAAGGCGGGGAATTTTTTAGTTGAAAATAATTTCGTCCCCTCATAGGATCGAACCACCGTCCAGTGGACGGGAACGAAATGAGAACGGCCAACTTGATAACGTCACTGGACGGTGGTACGATCCCATGAGGGGACGAAATTATTATCAACTAAAAAATTCCCCTTCGGTACTTGTAAATGTTTATATGTAGGAGGTTGTAAGGTAACGGAAACTTGTGACGAAGCAAAAGCTAAGTTGAACCAAATATCGGAAATAATTAGGCCTGCCCCCTCGATGATGGAAGTTCACTCTCGACGGTTTTCGAAAGTCACGTAAAGCCGTTGGTTCCGTTGCGGAATAAACACTGGTTCCATGCAACGTAAAAGCACCATATAAAAAACAAGGAAACAAACATTCTAATGTACTAGTTGAGACATTAATTTTTCTCAATTGACAAAGAATCTCTCTCTCTCTCTCTCTTGAAATCCAGATGAGGCAACAATAATGTTGCTAAACGTAAACAGCTGGCTCAGATCTCCATCGGCTTGCATCCTAGGCGGGTTGTGGTTTAAGATCTAACCTGTAGAACGCTTAATGTTTTGGTCTGACCCAGTATGACACGAACGTGAGTTCAGAGGAGCTTGATTGCCTTTTAAGAGACCCACTAATGCCATATATTCATACCCCATACTTAGAATTATAAAACGAGAGGAGGGCTGATCATTTGTACACAATTATTGTATATTAATGATTGAATACAAATATAGGAACTTATTAATGAGTGCTTCGTTAGTACCAATGTTGTTATAAAACATATTTTAAAAAATAATAAAGGACTGTATTGTATTTAGTTTTTTCCACTGGCCAACGGATATCCTTTTTTTTTCCTCTCAAGTTTAGTGTTTTCCTCTTGAGTATTTCTTTTCAGCAAGGTTGCTTTTGGGATCGATTTTCACGAACCTCGATGGGTCGGTTAAAAGGTCTTTTGTCTGAAGTCTGGGTTTTATAGTCTGGTTTTATGCCTGGATATCAGTGAAAATTATCCATCAGTGTTTTTAGCACTCTTTTGTGGCAGTAAATCTTGAAACCCAAGTTACTTAAGGCTGGGTGGTTGATAACGAAACCATGTAATGACAGTATTATACGTTGCAAATTATAAAATTAACTATGTTAGTTAAAAATAGCAATCTTAATCATGTTTACTTTGTGATTAAACTCTTCATATTTTTCTCATTAAATGTATTCGTATATGTTTCGGGTAGAATCTTCATGAAGACAATGATGTTCGTTTTCATTTTTGTAGAATACTTATGTCGTCATTATTATGTTTATATATGATTATTAATGTCACATAAAATATGCAATAAGCGTTCCTTAAACTCCTGCGAAATATTTACACTGTAACACATTTTATGTCGATCTGTGATAAAAAAATGATTAAGCATTGCGTGCAGACTGCAACGTCCATCAAGGTTTTTATAACTGCAGTATGTTTTATGAATCATAGCTTTTGAAGTTTTGGAATTAATGTTTCATTAACCCGTTTTCAAAGATGCCCAAACGGTTTGAGAGCAGCGCTTTGCTCTAATTTTTCATCATTGGAAGCTGCAGCTGAATGACATTTTCATTAAGGGATCATCCACATTACCTGATCACCTCGTAGCACACTGATCATTCTTTTCCTTATACAATCCACTAATACAAGAAAATCTATTCATCTCAACAGTTTCAACCGTTCAGCTTCCATTCCTATCCAGCATACCAATTTCGTTTCCGTAAAGGAGAGCTGATTCTATAATGGCCTTTTGCAACCCAACTTTAGCTTCCATATACACTATTATTCCCTTTTTATCCTTTTGCATAACTTTGTTTTATAATTAACTTTTCTTATCCTAGCATTATCCATTTCATTCACCCACTCTCCATTAGTCCATCTTCTGACGTTCACAAGTAACTTTCTTTTTGTAATAACAGTTTCAGACCTCACTCGACTCTGCGGCGTCGGTTCTTTATCCCAAATACACCTACATTGCTACTGAAGTAATTATTCTCGTAAAGTCAATAGTACTCTTCAATAAATTATCGGATATATCTGCATCCACCACTTGAAAAGGTTGAATGCCATGGCCAAGCCCACATGGTGTTGAATGCCATGACCAAGCCCACATGGTGTAGAATGCCATGGCCAAGCCCACACGGTGTTGAATGCCATGGCCAAGCCCACATGGTGTTCAATGCCATGACCAAGCCCACATGGTGTTGAATGCCATGGCCAAGCCCACATGATGTAGAATGCCATGGCCAAGCCCACATGGTGTTGAATGCCATGGCCAAAGCCATTGGTGCCTTGATTGCCCATGGGCCAAGCCCATGGTGTAAGAATGCCATGGCCAAGCCCACATGCGTGTGAATGCCATGGCCAAGCCCACATGGTGTTGAATGCCATGGCCAAGCCCACATGGCGCTGAATGCCATGGCCAAGCCCACATTGGTGTTGACTGCCTGGGCCAAGCCCACAATGGCCGGCTGAATGCCATGGCCAAGCCCACATGGTGGCTGAATGCCAATGGCCAAGGCCCAAGCAATGGCGTCCTGATGCCATGGCCAATGCCCACATGGTGTGATGGCCAATGGCAAGCCAACAATGGTTTGTAAGAATGCCATGGCCAAAGCCAACAATGATTGCTGAAATCCACTTGCCCAACCCAAACCCATGGTGGTTTGATTGCATGAAGCCAAGCCCACATTGTGTAGAATGCCATGGCCAAGCCCACATGGTGTTTGAATCTGCCATGGCAAGCCCAATGGTGTTTGGAATGCATTTGGCTAAGCCCCAATAGAATGCTGAATGGCCATTGCCCAAGACCAATAAGTTGATGCCATGGCAAGCCACATGGTTGTGCCATGCCAATGGCCAAGCCCACATTTATGTTGAATGCCCAATGGCGAACCCAACCCATGTGAATGCCATTGGCAAGCCACATGATGCTGAAATGCCATGGCCAAGCCCACATGATGTTTGAATGCCATGGCCAAGGCCCACATGTGTTGAAATGCCATGGCCAAGCCCCGCAATGATGCTGAAATGCCATGGCCAAGCCCACATGATGCTGATATGTTCATGGCCAAGCCCACATGTTGTTGCAATGCCATGGCCAAGCCCGCTGAAATGCTGAATGCCATGGCCCAAGCCAATATATGAATTGCTGAATGTCATGGCAAGCCCCACAATGATGTTTGAATGCCATGGAAAGCCCACATGATGCTGAATGTCATGGCCAAGCCCACAATGATGGCTGAATGTATGGCCAACGCCCACATGATGTTGAATGCCATGGCCAAGCCACATGATCGCTGAAATGCATGGCCAAGCCACATGATGCTGAATGCCATGCGCAAGCCCACATGATGCTGAATGTCATGGCAGCCCACATGATGCGAAGTGCATTGGCCAAGCCACATGAGTTGAATGCCAGTGCCAGCCACATATGCTGAATCATGGCCAAGCCACATATGCTGAAGTCCAATGGCAAGCCATGATGCTGAAGTCAGGCAAGCCACATGAGCTGAATGTCATGGAAGCCACATGATGTTGAATGCATGGCAAGCCACATGATTTGAATGCATGGGCAAGCCCACATGATGTTGAATGCATGGCCAAGCCACATGGTAGAATGCCTGGCCAACCCGCCCACATGATGCTACTGTCAATGGCTCAAGCTCCGCACATGATGCTGAATGCCCATGGCCAAGCCCACATGATGCTGAATGCCATTGCCAAGGCCCACCCTGATGCTGAATGGTCATTGCCAAGCCCACATGATGCTAATGCCATGGCCAAGCCCACATGGTGCTGAATGCCATGGCCAAGCCCACATGGTGTTGAATGCCATGGCCAAGCCCACATGGTGTTGAATGCCATGGCCAAGCCCACATGATGCTGAATGCCATGGCCAAGCCCACATGGTGTGAATTTGCCATGGGGGGGGGGGCCAAGCCCACATGGTGTTGAATGCCATGGCCAAGCCCACATTTGATGGTGAATGCCAATGAAAAGGCCAAGCCCACATGGTGTTCAATTCCATGGCCAAGCCCACATGTGTTGAATGCCATGGCCAAGCCCACATTGGTGTTGAAATGCCATGGCCAAGCCCACATGATTTTGAATGCCCATGGCCAAGCCCACAGGCCAATGCCCTTGAAATTGCATGGCCCAAGCCCACATGGTGTGAATGCCATGGCCAAGCCCACATGATGCGAATGCCATGGCCAAAAGGCCCAACATGCCCGTTCGATTGCCATGGCCAAGCCCACATGATGCGAATGCATGGCCAAGCCCACATGATGTTGAATGCCATGGCCAAGCCACATGTTGTTGGAATGCCCAATGGCCGAAGCCCACATTGATGTGAATGGCCATGGCCAAGCCCAACAATGATGTTGAATGCCATGGCCAAACCCAACTTGATGAATGAATGCCATGGCCAAGCCCACATGATGCTGAATGCCATGGCCAAGCCCACATGATGCTGAATGTCATGGCCAAGCCCACATGATGTTGAATGCCATGGCCAAGCCCACATGATGTTGAATGCCATGGCCAAGCCCATGATGCTGAATGCCATGGCCAAGCCCACATGATGTTGAATGCCATGGCCAAGCCCACATGATGCTGAATGCCATGGCCAAGCCCACATGATGCTGAATGCCATGGCCAAGCCCACATGATGCTGAATGCCATGCCAAAGCCCACATTATGCTGATGTCATGGCCAAGCCCACATGATGCTTGAAGCCATGGCCAAGCCCACATGATGAATGAATGCCAGGGCCCTTTGCCCCACATGATGTTGAATGCCATGGCCAAGCCCACATGGTGCTGAATGCCATGGCCAAGCCCACATGGTGCTGAATGCCATGGCCAAGCCCACATGGTGCTGAATGCCATGGCCAAGCCCACATGGTGTTTAGAATCCATGGCCAAGCCCACATGGTGTAAGTAATTCCATGGCCAAGCCCACATGGTGCAGAATGCCATGGCCAAGCCCACATGATGTTGAATTCCATGGCCAAGCCCACATGATGCTGAATGCCATGGCCAAGCCCACATGGTGTAGAATGCCTTGGCCAAGCCCACATGATGTTGAATGCCATGGCCAAGCCCACATGATGTTGAATGCCATGGCCAAGCCCCACATTGGTATTGAAAATCAAAATCATGGCCAAGCCCGCATGGTGCTGAATGCCATGGCCAAGCCCACATGGTGTAGAATGCCATGGCCAAGCCCGCATGGCGTTGAATTCATGGGCCAGCCCACATGTCGTTGAATTCAATGGCCAAAGCCCAACATGGTGCTGAATTGCCCATGGCCAAGCCACATGGTGTTAGAATGCCTGGCCAAGCCCACATGTGTTTGAATGCCATGGCCAAGCCCACATGATGTTGAATTCCATGGCCAAGCCCACATGATGTTGAATTCCATGGCCAAGCCCACATGATGTTGAATGCCATGGCCAAGCCCACATGGTGTTGAATGCCTTGGCCAAGCCCACATGATGTTGAATGCCATGGCCAAGCCCACATGGTGTAGAATGCCTTGGCCAAGCCCACATGATGTTGAATGCCATGGCCAAGCCCAAATGATGTTGAATGCCATGGCCAAGCCCACATGGTGTAGAATGCCTTGGGCCAAGCCACATGATGTTGAATGCCATGGCCAAGCCCACATGATGTTGAATGCCATGGCCAAGCCCACATGATGTTGAATGCCATGGCCAAGCCCACATGATGCTGAATGCCATGGCCAAGCCCACATGATGCTGAATGTCATGGCCAAGCCCACATGGTGTTGAATGCCATGGCCAAGCCCACATGATGCTGAATGTCATGGCCAAGCCCACATGATGTTGAATGCCATGGCCAAGCCCACATGATGTTGAATGCCATGGCCAAGCCCACATGATGCTGAATGCCATGGCCAAGCCCACATGATGTTGAATGCCATGGCCAAGCCCACATGATGCTGAATGCCATGGCCAAGCCCACATGATGGCTGAATCCATGTGCCAAGCCCACTGATGTTTGAAATGCCAATGGCAAAGAAGCCCCACATGATGTTAAGTAAAGCCATGGCCAAGCCCCACATGATGCCAATGCCATGGCCAAGCCCACATGGTGCTGAATGCCATGGCCAAGCCCACATGGTGTAGAATGCCATGGCCAAGCCCACATGGTGTAGAATTCCATGGCCAAGCCCACATGGTGTAGAATTCCATGGCCAAGCCCACATGGTGTAGAATTCCATGGCCAAGCCCACATGGTGCAGAATGCCATGGCCAAGCCCACATGATGTTGAATGCCATGGCCAAGCCCACATGGTGTAGAATGCCTTGGCCAAGCCCACATGATGTTGAATGCCATGGCCAAGCCCACATGATGTTGAATGCCATGGCCAAGCCCACATGGTATTGAAAATCATGGCCAAGCCCGCATGGTGCTGAATGCCATGGCCAAGCCACATGTGTAGAATGCCATGGCCAAGCCACCGGCGGTGTTTGAATTCAATGGCCAAGCCCACATGGCGTTGAATTCAATGGCCAAGCCCACATGGTGCTGAATGCCATGGCCAAGCCCACATGGTGTAGAATGCCTTGGCCAAGCCCACATGATGTTGAATGCCATGGCCAAGCCCACATGGTGTTGAATGCCATGGCCAAGCCCACATGATGTTGAATTCCATGGCCAAGCCCACATGATGTTGAATGCCATGGCCAAGCCCACATGGTGTATAATGCCTTGGCCAAGCCCACATGATGTTGAATGCCATGGCCCAAAGCCACATGGTGTTAGAATGCCTTGGCCAAGGGTCCCCACATGATGTTTTGATGCCATGGCCAAGCCCACATGATGTTGAATGCCATGGCCAAGCCCACATGGTGTAGAATGCCTTGGCCAAGCCCACATGATGTTGAATGCCATGGCCAAGCCCACATGATGTTGAATTCAATGGCCAAGCCCACATGATGTTGAATGCCATGGCCAAGCCCACATGGTATTGAAAATCATGGCCAAGCCCGCATGGTGCTGAATGCCATGGCCAAGCCCACATGGTGTAGAATGCCATGGCCAAGCCCGCATGGCGTTGAATTCAATGGCCAAGCCCACATGGCGTTGAATTCAATGGCCAAGCCTGCATGGCGTTGAATTCAATGGCCAAGCCCGCATGGCGTTGAATTCAATGGCTAAGCCCACATGGCGTTGAATTCAATGGCCAAGCCCACATGGCGTTGAATTCAATGGCCAAGCCCACATGGCGTTGAATTCAATGGCCAAGCAAGCCCACATGGCGTTGAATTCAATGGCCAAGCCCACATGGCGTTGAATTCAATGGCCAAGCCCACATGGTGCAGAATGCCATGGCTTCTTTGGCTACTGTGTTTAGTAAAGAAGGAATAACAACCATTTCGGGAATATTTTACTATATTTAAACTATTCATAACGCTTCTTGGTATATTTGTAAGGTTTGTGATGCTTATTTGATAATTTTTATTTGAATGTCATCTGTCGAAATTATCTTGTATATACTTTTTAAAGCAAAATCCAATTCTGATTTTGCTGCAGTGGCTAATAAACATGTCTCCATTATATTAATGAAACTTAAACCTATAAATTACTTTAATGATTAACTTTAGTCACATATAAAAATGATACCTCTATACTTCTGTGTAGATATAGAAAGTATAGCTTTCCAATTAATCCAAAGTTGTATTTGAGTGAAACATCCTTCAAGTAACGAAACCACGGTGACATGTAGGTACAAACGTATGGTATTTTAACAATTTGACACTTTCTGTCGCCCCATTACACATATTTTGTTTTCCCTGACTTCTCGCTTCACTCCACCCATAAATCATTCAATGACTTTCGAAAAATAACGCATCCTAGTTTGAAAGACATCCAGCGCTTGACCAGTCCCCTCTAAGTCCACAAGTTTCAACACAAGCAAAACTGTCATTTTAGATACCTTTATTCGTTTTTAGTAAATTACATTCTCTGCCATGAAATCCACTAACTCATTTAGTGAGAATTTAAACATGGATCTCTAGTAATTTATTCTAATTAGCCTCCAAATCCTTAATACATGTTTCACAAGGTAATTTTGTCGAGGTATCGATAGTTTTCACCGAATTAAATATTTTTGTAGTAGCATCCAACCTTAAGTGGAATCATCATCTTTCCCACCGTTATCTTTACATTAAGGGGTCGGTTGCCTGATGCGCCTTCTCCACTGCCTTCTATCAAAGGCATCATCATCCTCTACCTAAACCTCTTTGCTCCGTATCATATTCCTTACAACATCAGGCGTGGTTTATTGTTTAGCAAAGGGGATTTACGACCGCATGCCCTTGCTGTCATCAACCACAGTTATTGGCGGTGGGCCTCGCCTTTAACTAAAAAGTCCACCTGCGAGTTAGCACTTCCACCATTTATTGGCGGTGGGCCTAGCCTTTTACTCAAAAGTAAGACTGCAAGGAAGCAGTTTCCACAGTTATTGGCGGCGGGCCTAGCCTTTTACTCAAAAGTAAGACTGCAAGGAAGCAGTTTCCACAGTTATTGGCGGCGGGCCTAGCCTTTTACTCAAAAGTAAGACTGCAAGGCAACAGCTGTCCTTTTAATCGCCTTTTACGAAACGCAGGACCTGAGATGGTTGTGGTAGTGGTATTCATACACCCATACCATAGGGGTCATCCAACTTTAAGTAGAATAGGAAGTACCAAACATTTTTTGGGAATATTACTTAATACAGTATACTGAATCCTATATTAGTATGTACACTGTATCTGTATACAGGAGACACCTTTTGGTGTCAGAAACTTTATCTTGATCTACAGTACCAGTTGAAATGACTGGGGATAATTAGAGTTTATGGAAACCTGCTCAAACGTTACTTAGCTGTAGAGTTTACAGTCATTCGTAAAGCACATTGTGAAATGCTTCCTTCCTTTAAGTGCTCCGACTATGTGATCAGAAATGTTAATTGCATATCATATAGAATGTTCATTAATGTCTATATCGTGAGACCTCAAGATGCGTATGCAACAAAATTGAAATTTCTTCATAGAGAGCATCAGGATCACAGAATCAGTAGAGGCAAAGATAGTTTTGAAGTATCCCAGCAACGTTGGTTCTGCTGTTATGGGATAAACGACCCACCCAAGATTTAAATTTTTATTTAATATTCCTTTCTGAAGCTAAGATCAATATTTTGAACCTTTCGAACAAAAACCGCAAAAACACGATTACTGAAATGCTATGAGAATGATGCTCTGGAGTGCCAGTATTATTATTATTATTGTTATTATTCTGTTAAATAAAATGGTAGAACTCAGGAAATTCACCTTATATATAATATATTCTATTTTTCTTATTACTCGCTTTTCTGGCTCAGCGGTACTTCTTAATAAAAGGCCAATATTCATATTAGGAATAATGCCGAAAGTGGTATTTTATTTAGAACAGGATTTATTAGTAAAAAACTTATTTTGGACAAGGTATACAGGGACCCCGATACACCACCCTTAAACATCCCTGAACATGCCCTTCGTGCCCTGCTGGAAATCTGCACTAAGAAGGCCCCTCTTCTCCGACCACCATGGCCGCATGCACACCCACATCGACGTGGTGGCAATGGGTTCTCCCCTTGGAGTGCTCTTCGCCAATTTTTACACGGGCACAGTCGAAGAGAGGGTCTTCCAGAATTCCAGCAAACCAAGGATGTATGTGCGCTGCATCGATGACACCTTCGTCAGCGCCAACTCCCAGGAGGAGATAGAGTAAATGCGACGTGCATTCTATGATCACAGCTGCCTTTCCTTTACAACAGAACACTGCCAAGACCGTCGCCTCCCCTTCCTCGACATCCTTGTCGAGCAGCAAGACTCCCGATTCCGCACGAACTTGTACACGAAGCCGACGAACCTGGGTATGTACATGAATGGAGAGAGCGAGTGCGCTGAGAGGTATAACGAAAGAATAAAAATGAGCACTATTATACCTAATATCGAGATTATTGACCAAACTACTGATACCCGACGTTTGCGCCTCCTGGAAGCCCTCCATATAGGAAAGGAGAAACCTAACTTGAACATTACCCAAGAAACGTTTCTCCTCCCTACCACCGCCGAAGATCAGCAGCGAACGGCCACCCAACAATGCCAGATATTCAGGAGCACCAGCGGGATGATAGGACTCCTGCTGCAGGTAGAACTCCAGACATTCATTCCTGGATACACTACTTGAGCGCTTGCACGGCTGAATCCCTGCAACCATCAATGCGAGATCCCCAACTTCGCCTCAGACCAGCTCGACCATTGAGGATTCGAGCCTCTATAAATACTGGCATGCAGACACCATCTCATCTTACGGGCTGCTCTAGGAGCAAGAGCCCGTCCCAGCACAATGCTGACTTAATCTAGAACAACAACACCATTTCTTCACTTCTACCGCTGACCAGCCAAAAAGATAACCTACGAGAAGTTTGAAACGTCGTGATAAGCCAAAGCTACACCAGCATTAATACCAGCTGAACACCAGAGACGACCCTGGCCTGACATTGACCTTGCTTATGGAATGATACCAACACCGACGTCGACCCCTGCTTGACCTGGACCTGAGTAACGCCTTTCCATACACTATTATTCTGATAATACCAGTTTCTTACTAATAAATCCTGTTCTAAATAAAATACCACTTTCAGCATTATTCCCAATATGAATATTGGCCAATTATTAAGAAGTATCGTTGAGCCAGAAAAGCAAGCATTAAGAAAAAAGGAAAAGATAATGTATATGATCGCTGAATTCTGCCATTTTATTCAATAGAATTTGTTTAAAAGAGGGTCTTCTTCCAAAATATTGTTATTATTATCATTATTCAGAAGATTAAACCTATTCACATGGAACATCCCCACAGGGGCCATTGACTTGAAATTCAAGATTCCAAAGAATACAGCGTTTATTTGGAAGAAGTAAGAGGAGGTAAAGGGAAATACAGAAAGAAGAGATCCCACTTATTAAACAAGAACAAAATAAATAGCATAAAATGTAAGGTTCTAGATGCTAGCTCCTTAAGATAATAAAGAAGTATGTCTGGAGGATCTAGTAATAAGCTCTTCAGGGAATATATCTAGAAGTTTAATATTAATGTCCTCAGGGATTAGCTTTCACATTCATTACTCTTTCTTATAATTAAATTGATTGTAAATTCCTCTCCCCTCATTTAAATACAAGTTATGCGTATTTTTGGATATGGTCTGTAAGAAGGAGTATCATATACGTATGCTTCACCCTCACGCTCCTGTTTCTTAATATATATTATATATAATTATATATATTATTATCCTAATTATAATTACATATATGTAGATATTATAGAACTATCTATGATATATATAATATATATATAATATATAATATATAATATAAAGATTATATTATATATAGATATATAATATATATATATATATATTATCTTTAAAGAGGCGAAAGAGGGGGAATGGCTAATAATATGTTTAAAGTGTTTATATAATAATAAAGTCACATAGCTCTGCTCGCCTAGAGACAAGGGGTGGTACACCTGCAAAGTTCACATGGGAGAGAAGGGTATTTGCTGAACAAGCAACTTGTCTCAGAGGTCGTTCCCCGTTTGCGAGGTATGTGCATCGTTTGTACGCGTATTACAGGCCTACTGGTTCAGGGTACTTGTGGAAGACGCATTCTTTGTGCAAAGGAGAGAACAAGCGGTTGCTCGAAGTGTCGGGAGAAAACGCCCATCGAAAAGGTAAGACACGTTCTATAAAAACTAGAAAATCTGTTACCTTTTGGAAAAGAGAGAGAAGTGTGGAAATATTCTCTTTACGTAAATACTTTGAAAAGAGTGACGTGGGGTGTCTATATAACTATTATCTTTATTACAGATGGGTCCGATTCCATGGTTGATTAGGAATGGGATTCTCTAACTGATAACTGACGAATACTAGACAATGTGACTTGTTTGGGGTTTGAGAGTGTAACCTTAGTCCAGAAGGTAGAATGTTATCTTATTGGTTTTCTTTATGGGCAGATTTGGGTATTTATGCCATTATGACTTGTTAATAATTTTGTTCTTTGTTATAACCAATTGCTTTGGGAAATAAATGATATTTTTTTATATTTACGCAGTCTTAATAAGCCTCGTGACATCTTACAGACAGGGCACCGTTGGCAACAGGTAAGGGTTCCCAGTTTGTGTAGTTTAGGGAATAAAAGGGGGCGTAATAGTGGTGGCCGCGGTGAGTAAAGGCTTTTTATATATTTTCAAGCTGTAGGTACGCTCCGAAGGGACTGGTGACCAGTTAGAAATAGGGGGTTTTGGTTTTATTTTGATAGGAGAAGGGGTTATTAATCATGTCACAGGCAACTCAGGGTCATTACTGCTGATTCGACAGAGAGAAGCTGTTCCTCAGACAGTCTTCCTCTCCCAAGCCAAGTCAGTTGATTTCTTGAGATTACGGAATAAAGGTGTTTAAAAAGAGAGAAAAAGGGGGGGGGGGGGGAAAAAGGGGGGGGGGGGAGAAAAGTTTAGTTTTCGACATATTAAAGTGTTTCGCAGTTCGCGCATGTTTGCGGTGTATGTGAATTCGGTTTACGGTCATATGAAGACGTAAGTGTATTTTCGAGTTTTTTTTTTTCTTTCTTTCTTATTTTTTTCCCTCTTTTTGTTTTGTGGATTTTCTTTAACATTTTGTTCTTGTTCATGTTCCTTGTGTTTGTGTGTGGCGAACTTGCCTGAGTGGGATTTTTGCGGCAAGTCGTGCCAGAGAGAGAGAGAGACAGAGGAGAGAGAGAGAGAGATAGAGAGGAGAGAGAGGAGAGAGAGAGAGAGAGAGAGGCGTTAGCTCTGAAACACCTTGCGTTCTTTCTTTTCCTATCCCTTCCTTGTTATTATTATTATTTTTTTTATTGTCATTTTCATGGGGTTGATTTGTGATTGGGGACGGGCACGCTTTACCTTTTGTTATCTGTTGTTGAAAAAATTTTTTTTTTTCTATGGGTTAGTGTATATAAATACTTGATGTTATTGAGATCGGGGAACAGCCTTGGGAAACAAGATAAAATGGCAGATACTAAATCGACGACGCTACTACATCACGTGACGAACATTTCTGCGGGGGTCAGCCCGTTCAAAGGGATTGTGGATGGCGCTTTGTTACAACCTGTGAATATTTTCATAGAAGGAGTTAATAACTATTTAGCGGGAAAGAATATAGTAGACGATGTAGAGGCATTCAGAGAGGCGAAAGCTGCTAGATTTCAATAAGGGAGACCTCAGTCATAGGTCAAGGAGTTTCCAATTTACAAAATGTCGTACCTGGACAGACTTGCAAGCATTTTTGAAAACAGCATATGGCTCAAAGGAACACGGAGATATGGTGAGAGACCTTCGAGGTCTTTATAAACTACGGAAAGGCACTAATAGCCTTGTAGAACATAGTTCAAAGCTGTTTGATGCAGTGGCAGATTGGGTAGGAAAATTGAAAACATCTAAATGGGTTACAGGGGATAATCTCCCTCTAAATAATGTTCATAAACTGATCTATTTTTCCCTGCTCTTACACGAGGTACCCGATGCAATAGTGGATAGCTTTGATGAAAAGGTTGAGCCTACCTCAGACGAAGAATTACTTTATACCCAAATAGATAAACACAGGTCTAAATGTCCCACCGTAGATAGCACAATTTTTAACGGGACAAGCCCGAGGGATAGAGTACAGAGAGACACGGAACTCTCTTCTCATCGTCTGTGTGCAAAAGTTGAGTATAACAAAAGATCGATCGATCAAAAGCAACAGCAGTTTGCTTGTTCAACTGCAATACAACCAGGACATCCAAAGAAATTGT
>NC_061096.1:15333786-15348076 GCF_015104395.2 Macrobrachium nipponense
GATAAAATTAGTATTTTGAAGATTTGTTTAATACGGAAGATGGAGAGAGGCATAGTATTGAAATAATACGAGTCGCAGGGGTCAAGCACAGGCATGTTAATGCTTGTGGGATTAACTGTTGAGAATGTAGGAAGAGTGATTAAGAAGAAGAAAGGAAATACCCGAGAAGATGATGGGTTTAAAAGTGGGAGCTGCATTATGATTAAGTTGCGATTTTTGTGGATGACCATGAGTGAAGGGTATGTATGGATACGGGGGACGTTGATAAGCAGTGGGTGATAGGAAGTTAGTTCTTATGCATTTGTAAAGTTGATAGACAAGAATATAAGAATCAATGTTATTTGAGTATGGGGGTAAATTAAACTCGGGAAGATGAAAAATTGAATGCTGAATATGACGATAAAAGAATGGAATTGGCTGCTTTGTATAAATATCTGGGTTAAATGGTGAAAGATAATTGGATATTTTACGGAAACTAGGTTGGAGTGTATTGGGGGATATCTGCAATAACTCTCATCATGAAAGTAGCTTTGAATGCCTATACGTGTGGTAAAATAAGAACTGAAAGGATTAGAAGTGTGAGAATACATGGGAATTGCAAAGAGACCACCGTAGGTCCATAGGTAAAAGAATGAATCAGAGAGCGTTGAAATGGATTTGTCATTTAGAAATAATGAAAGTGTTAGGAGGGAGGGGACGAGAAAGACCTGGAATTCCTAGATTGGTGGAGTAGTTGAGGTATTGGAGAGGGAACGCTTTAATACCCAGGGAGTTTGACGGTATGTGAAAGATATAATTGAATGGTACAGTGGGAGTAAGGAATTCTACAAACATCTGAGGAGTCTCATTTTGATGAACGATGCCGCTAATGACCTGGAAATTTCCTGCACCAGATTCATACATAATTAATAAGAAATGAGCCTTTGTCCTATT
This sequence comes from Macrobrachium nipponense, assembly GCF_015104395.2. Lineage (NCBI taxonomy): Eukaryota > Metazoa > Arthropoda > Malacostraca > Decapoda > Palaemonidae > Macrobrachium > Macrobrachium nipponense. Next base: position 15,334,720 of record NC_061096.1, read on the forward strand.
TTCCCCCTGTTAAGGGAAACTCCTTAATGTTGGATAGTTTCGTCTATTTTTCAATAGTCATTGGCCATATTCATTTGTATCCGTTTGACTTAAATTAATGGGCTTGTTAACGAACTTATATCTCGGTTACAGTTCCCTACATAAAAAGTGGATACCTATTAATATGCATAATTTTAGTATGAATATGAGGCAAACCAGATCAAACGAGACAGACTGTGATAGTGTAGAATGAGGGACAGGGCGTACAGGCTTGTAAAAAGGCCATGAAGGACTGAGGAAATCGACTTAGGACCGAAGTCGATTCAGTTTTCCGTGTTCTTGGAAGAATTGGTTTTAATTAGTTTTTCCTCCTTGTTACGTAAAAATAAGCATTATGCATTTGTCTTAAAGTTTCTGGCTTCAGTCTTTTGCAGTGGTGATTCTTTTGAATATTTTGATAATTTGCCGTAACTTTTACCGTTACTCACGACATCATACTGTTACGTACAACTTGAAAGGTAATCATTATTGATCTCATTTACCTTACACCTGCATGTTAATTAGGGCTTATGCACGCTCACACACACGGTGGCGGGTAATAAATCACAGGGGAAAAAATCACAAAAGGAAGTCACAGTTTTGGCTAGGAGATAAAGTCATATTAATTAAAGATGGTCGGTAATAAATTCACAATATTTCTTGGGGGTCATTATCTTTGATGTTTAGTCTTTTGTTTGTGTTTTACGGTCATCCCCAACGGGCTTGTACTAAACACGCCGCCAAGATGGTTACATAAACTCTCGGTGGTCTTGGTTAAACCCGTGGGGGTCACTGTCTTGGAAAGATTAATGCGACTTTTTTTTTTTTTTTTTTTTACCTGGATTACACACACACTCTCTCTCTCTCTCTCTCTCTGTTTGATGTTGGAGACAGCCCCTGTCCGCACATAGGAACAAATTTGTGAACATAACACGTTAGGTAACGTTAACACTGCAGGTAAACATATCCGTAAACACACGTCGGCTTATCGCACACACGTCACAAACAGTTTGAGTACAATGCAACGATACAATGGTAGTTCTAAAGTGCTTCATTCGATTACCCAGCATGTCAAAAGTTCGTTCTGCACGTATGGCCTTTGACTCGTTTTCAAATTCTCAGTGTGTGTGTATGAAATGTTTTAATGCAATGTGCACGCACCCACAGAAATTCCAAAACGCCATTGTAACAAAGTGCTCTTTCAGTCAGTATCAGGAATCGAACGTAAACGAACCAGTATTTTCAAATATTCAAAAGAAAGCGAAAGACTTTTGACAAAATTCCTCTCACTAATATGGCAATTTTTATGGCATGGAATTAACTGACGACGATCAAGAAATACTTGTCTTATATACCTTGGGAGAATGTTGATTCTCGTGTAACATAACCGAAGTATTCAGTTGTGTTACACGCAACTTATATTTAATATTAGTGAAAAAATTAAAGATACTTTAAACAACTTTCACATAAGTGAAAGTTAAAGTAAGTCAAAGACATGGTTTTAGACGAACCATGGCTTGTTATGGTAAATATGTACGTATTTGCCAATGTTTCTAATACCGATATGAAAATTTGTTGTTTTCCTCTACTGAATATATAATTGTTTAATTTCACCACGTTACCTAGTGTTATAAACAACGCATCACGCATCTTCCGATGGATATCACATTTCACTCTCCGTGAACATAAAATGCGATACTAAGGCACATTGCTCAGTTGATTGTTTTAAATAACAGAAATATGGAAAGTCTTCCTTCGGCAATTTTCCATTGTGTGGCCGTTGAATTGAGTAACCATTTTTGTTGGTGTCCCTGTGTCCTGTGAGATGTGTATACTTTTTGGTAAAAGTACAGGGGCCACATACTCAAAACTTCCAAAGGCGCCGTTCCTGTCGGCCGTTACTCGAAAGGTTCATACTCAAAACACCGAGTGTGCGCCGCCATCTTGGAAATATGGCGCCGTGAGAGCCTTTGCGCAGCCTTTGAGGTGGGAAAGGCAACTTTGGGAATGACAACAAGAAGAGGATGCCCCCTACCTCTTGTATTATGTCAATGAACGCCATTATACATAGTTTTATTTTGCAACTTATACTAATTGCTTTGTAATAGTGTGATTTTCCTCTGAAGACGTTAGATGTAAAGTTATTGGATGTGTATTATTTAAAATTATTTCATAAACGTATACAATCTAAAATTCCTATATTATAATATGATTGTTTTGACCTTTAGTTATCATATATCTTATGAAATGTTCATGTATAATCAATGCTAGAAAAACACTATATTTTTTTAAGTCTTGTTTAATAAATCTCAATACAGAAAATATATCTTTATACTATGTACTATATGCAAAGGTAAAAATATGTATGCAATTTCCCTGCCTTATCACTTCTCTTCTGGTACTCATAAGGCACATTAAACATAGGTTAAGGTGGTCTGAGATAAGTACAGTACTACATACAGTGACTCATATTATGAAAAAACCTAGATACAAATAAGTTATGAAATAAATGAATTTTATGTTCATATTACCTAGATGCAAATAGGTTACTGTATCACTGAATGACCCTTAATAATAGCAATATCAGTGTATCACATAGTACATTATCTGCAGGAAAGAAATAACATACTAAAGTAAATAAAAAATAAAAACTTACAATAAGGTAGAGGTAATTGAGATCACAGAGGTATCATTTTATACTATTATAAATAAGAAAACATGCATTATAGCCACAATAGAGAAATAACATGAAATAGAATTGTAAATAAACAAAAACTGTACTAAACTTTTCACAATAACACGAGATCACAAGTAGCACGATATACTAATAAGAGTAAATGGAAGAAAAATAATAAAATAAACCTCATTAAATAATGGAGTGATTAGCATAAGATAATGAGGTAGTATATCACATTACTCTTAAAAAAAACTAATCTCAATAATGAAGAGGTACATGACATTTATCACATTATGGGCACCCTTGGTATAGGAACATATAAGGCATGGTATGAAAAAAAAAAAGATTTTACCACTGTATAGACTATATTAAAAGTACTACCACTTTTAAAAAAATTATGCATAATGTTACTTAAGGATATCAGTCATGGTTACCTTGCTGTCAGCTATTACCCTTACACTTCCATTTAATTCTTTGACACTTTCATTTAATTCTTTTTGATTAGACAATATATCCTGAAAAATATCAGAAACATCTGCCAACACCTCAACTGCTTCTTGCTCCAGTAGGCCCAATCTTACCAAAGCTTCCTCTGAAGGTTCTAGAACTAAAATTTCATGAGGACCGCCACCTAAAAAGATAATAATACAGAAATTAGCTACTGCAATAACTCTGGAAAAGAAACATCAATGTAATTGTGTAATTATTGACAGTAATTATGATCAATGACCTCCCACATCTCTACCTTATCAAAAGAAAATAAAAGTGACTGATACCACAGATAGAGTACATAACAATTACTTGAGTCACAACTAGGCATGGTTAGGTTAGGTTAAGATTAGGCGAGGTCAAGAATCGGTCTTGTAGATAAGACCCTTTTAACAATACGGACCCCAGTTTTATCCTTTTGAACAGGTCCCATGTTCGTGTGGGACTGCTATTCTTCAAAAGCTCCCTAACTTTTTACCCTAACCTAACCTAAAAGTAAATGGTTAACATTCATTTGCGGCAGAAATGCCATACATGAAAAATCTCTTAGAATTGTGTAAAATATATAAAGATAAAATGATCTGGTTAGGCAAGCCATAGGTATTGGCAGCTAATGCAATAATACCCACAGGCCTAGGCATATCATCACAGCTTAGGCTAAAACATTTATTTCCAAGCAGTATCATAGGATACTTTTGCATATCCTAACATACAGCCTACTAGGCATATATCATAACTAGCATGAAGTTAACAGTACAACATAAGCCAAGGCCTAGCCAAAACTCGCTTCAATCTAGATAAGTATGGCAATTAGTCTATGCTAAATTTGGGAGGTTGCTTCCTTTTCTTAGCCACAGGGTCCATCGTGTCGCTCTTTGATCGCTCTCCCATCAACAATCAGCTGATATGCTGCTGTATCGTGATTGGTTCTCATTCTCTAGGCACGCTATGATACGGGCGATGTGATTGGCTGGACTATCCAAAGGCGCCTTTGACAAAAAAGCATCTGGCAATGCATTACGGCCTCGCCTTTTTTTACTGATGAAACGAATGGGCCCGATTTAGAAAAATATGTTTTCAGTTTTGTCCATAATTAACGTCCATAGACTAATGGGAATTGTTAGTTTAAAACAGAGTAATATAGAATTTGGATGGAAAACAAGAACAAAGTTATCTTATTTTCCTTTATCCAGAGAGGATTAGGAAGAGATGCTATGTTTTTTTTTTTTTTTTTTTTTTTAAGATTGCGGTAATTCGGATTACTAGGGTGCATTCATTTCTGTAAGCTTAGTTTCCTCACGAAACACCTGTAAACGTGCCCGTAATTCCAACTACTTACTTAAATTCTCGCATTTCCGACTATTCTACGCAAATTCTAGGTCCACGCCAGCCAGATGTTCTAATCGGGCCATATGAACTCCTTGCCGGACCGATGGAGCAACTCTTGTTTCAAGAAATATTATTGCAGTGACCATCCGCATTTAGTTTTGCCCTTATATAGTTATATTAAACTTTTTCATATTTTACTAGCACACACACACACACACACACACACACACACACATATATATATATAGATCTATATACATATAATATTCTATAATATAAAATACGAGTGGTTCTTTCTTGCTTGTTCGCCCCGGTGTTGTGGCAGGGGGAGGGGAGGATAGGTATAGGATCGGGAGGGTAGGAGAGACGTGACACAACTCTGTGTTCCACCTCGGCGTATGTATACATATAATTGCCAAGGCCTCCAAATAGCTCTCTTGGAAAGTATGCTTTTATCACATGAAATAGCACCTCACATGGAAACATTCACATTTTCAACACATCATTGGCATAAGCTTACGAACACAGATGTTAATGTGTTTATGATTAGTAGTTACTCAAGCTAGGAAATTCTGGTTCATCTGATGCCATCGTTCAGTTTTTATGATAACGCCCATAATTTTCAGCGTCTTTTCATAACAAGTTGTTCGGCATTCTGTAAAACATTTAAACTTTAAAAACAGGGCCGTATATTTAAACTACCACCTTCACTGTTCGATGTAGAGGAACTCTACGGGACGGTTGGTACGCTGGAGGTGGTAAACAAACATTTTATTCAGATCAGAAGACGGATGTTGTACTTCTATCCCACTTTATGCCTATACATACATATCACTTAATATAATATTATATATATTTAATTATTATATATATGAATTATTATTATATATTTATTATTAATTATAATATTATATTATATTATATATATATATATATATATATATATATATATATATATCATATATATATATATATATATCTATATATATATATATAATTATAATATATTATATTATATATATATATATATTTAAACTTTATCACTTACACAATTTTTTGTGCATTGATACAATTACTACAGCAGAATCCGGTTGGCTTTATAGCTAAGCCCGCCTACTGATTACGTCACGACCATTCCTTGAAGCTGATTGGTTGGAAATAGTTTCGAAAAATTTGTTAATCTGTGCTTTTTTTTTAATCTTCATTTATTTTGCAATGGTTGTTTTGCCGAACTAAAATACGTTGTGCTGATTATAATATAATCCAAGAGAAGGCGAAAGACGATTCTGTTACAGCTGTGAAGTTCATACCCACCAGGCAGCCAGGAACTTGGGAACGTGAGGTCTTTTAAGTACAAAGACAGTCTTTTACAAGAATGCAAATGAAATCATTTGCATTGAAGTACTGAAAAAAATGGACTACTAAAATATTTGGCATGTGTTATACGTTCCAATACTTACATTTTAATTTTGCAAAAAATATACGAAGGTAAGCGAAGAGGTGGTCAAGGCTCTCTCTTAGTTTCCAATAATTTTCGCCATTAATTTATCTTCGTCTTCGGGATAAAGAGCTGCTTTGCGGCACAATAATACCATTTCAGCCGCGAAGGGCTTTTTTTGTCGAAGGTGTCAGTTTAACAATACGGCCCTTAGTCATTTCCTTTCCCACAGGTATCGTGATCTGATTAAGCATTCATCTAGTGAAACATCCTAGTACACAATTACTGTTACAAAAATGCAAAATGCAGCTATGATTATGTCATGCATCTTGATGCACAAGTGTGATAATTAGGTCTTAAGCCTGTTCATCTTATGTTATTTGATATTTGCAATGTACATCATGTATGGGCAGGATTCATGTTTGTCTTTTTTCAATCTATAGTGTTTTCAATTTGGCAGACATTCTTACGACTTGGTAACTTATATCCAAAAGTCATTAGTGTATTAGAAAGTAGCTTTAATAATTTTTCTCTCATATTTGCTCTTTTACTCAACATTTGATAAAACAGAATCAAAGGTTTCATATATATGTTTTTGCAATTTGTCTAACATTACCCAAAACTAAATTTTCTTCTTGAGTGGATCAATATCTTTGGACGTTGAGAAATGGACTGCATTCATTAGTCTTCCCAGATAGCTAGGAGAGAGAGGGTGGGTATGCGTATGTAAGAATATTTATTGAATTAAATTCAAATTTAAATTAAGTCATATTAAATTAATTCATGAAAGTTTACAGAGTTGATTGACCCTCCCGGTTGACAATATATATATAATATATATATATATATATATATATATATATATATATATATATATATATATATATAAACAACGTTTATCTATTGAACAGTCAAAGCTCCTAAATAGCTGAATGGCTCAGATGGGCGCCTACCATTCCCGGAATTATACTGTGTACACAGGTAAACTATTTATAAACCGTTTATAATCTCCTATTCATTTCTCTTGTTTTGACAACATCAACCCAGTCTAATCTTTAAATTTCTGTGTAAACGTGAACTACGACCTTTTAGTGAGTTTTCTTTTGTCGTACACTAAAGATTTTCCTTTGTTGTTTAAGTCCGTGATTGAAGCGCTGTTCATTGCTTATCCAGCGAGAATACAATGTTCTGTATAGCCTTTCTAAACATTGGCAATTGTGTTCGTGTTGTTTCTTCGTGTTGAGTTTCACTGGGCTTTCATTTTCAGAATGGTACCAGTATTGACTGATTTAGTATTCACTTAACAGCACTGTTTGGTCTTCGAATTTTTCACATAAAAAACCACCGATTAAATTAAAAACTGTTCCTATGGTTTTAGTCTTGGTGTTTTTTTTCTTTGAGATTACTGAACTGAAATACAGTGGACGAGACACATAATCTAATTAGAGAGAAAAACTGCTCCGCAGGAATGGGGAAAGTCACATTACCTTGATCATATTCTTCTTGTAACTTGTGATCACATATTCTCATTGAACGTTGGTAGATAATGCCGTAACTAAACTCATCATCCTTCCGTCTACCCAACTAATATCTTTGACCAGCTGTAGAAACTGGAATGAATGCTGCAAATGAGCAAATGAGAACGTGCCAAGATATTGACTTAGAATCGGAACCAATCAGACTGCTAATATGTTTTGCGGTGAACCACAAGCATCAATAATAGGCCTGAGGGGGCACCCAGGCGATGTTTCCAGTTAATTTTTTTGAACTGATAATGAAAGTGATGATGATTAAAGGCATTAATTGACAAAAGCTTAATAGATGATCAGGGAGCTTTTAGAAAAAGCAGGGATTATGAAGTACATATCAAATCTAGTCAAATATTTGTATTAAGACATCTTGTGGAACAGTGCATGGAGTTTAGAAATTCTTTTCTGGTGTTTTTTGTTAATTAAGAGAAGGCATTGGGTGGAGTGCAAAATAAGGGATTTCCACTTTTTTCGAAATATGATGTTCAGTAGTGAAAAAAGATGCTGCTATGTCCCATCAAAAGACGTATGTCAAAAATATCAGCTGCCTAAGTTAATATCTTGAGGTGCCCCAAAGATAATGAAGATTTTGAAAAAAGCGAAATGTTTTTTTTTTTTTTAATCATGATATGCTTTGTTGACCATCATGGAGAATATTTACGATTTCCAATAACTGAATTATATATATTTTCTTCCACTGGCATGTTAAATAAATTTAATGATTCCAATGCATAATCAGGTGACCATAAACAAACATTTTTGAGTAGCTTTTACTGTGCTTAATGTCGCATTTTATGATAAAAAGTAAGAAATGAGAAATGTTATATTTTTTATCCAAGTAGTGCTCTGTAATTAACCTGGTTCAAAAATCTGTTCAATGGTATATGTCATTCGTTCAAGAATTCAATCTAGAAAATGGATGACTATCTTTGAAACTAAATCTGAAGTACAGCCACCTCTTCGTGGTGCGCTCTGGATTATTCTGTTTAGTTTTACCTAAAACCAGAATACACTAAGAGAATACAATGTGTATTCTGGTTTTAGGTAATACTAAACAGAATAATCCAGATCGCACCACGAGGAGGTGGCTGTACTTCAGATTTAGTTTCAAAGATAGGCATCCATTTTCTAGATTCAATTCTTGAACGAATGAATCCATCCTTCAATAACTAACTGCACACATCTTTCCATAGCCTGAGTATGACAAGGTAAATGTGCAAAGGCTATCATCTTTTTAGACTAGAAAATCTTATATTTCTTTGTCTTTGTAGTATAATCGGTTGCTTCAAAATTTAGGGTAGGAATCTTGAAAATCCTTAGAGATTTACCTATGTACTGGTCACTTGCCCTTGTGCCTCCAAGAAAGTTCTCGAATGTGGCTTCGTTCATCATTACTCATGACCAATAAGATATTTTCAGGATGTGCATAAAAGGCATTGAGCTGAATAACAGGATGGATAATTTCTTTTACCTCAACATTCAATGATTTTGAAAGTTCATTGGTCTTAAACAGATTTTGGGCTCCATATTCTGATGAGGAATTAACTATTGTAAACCACATGGGGCATACGCTTTCATTATATACTCAACAATTACTTTTAGTCTCAAATAGATTTTTGGTGGAAATATACCATCTCAATATGCAATTTGCCATTGTAAGTCAACGAGAATGGGCTAACTTTCTTGGATTTCTTAGGGCTAAATCTGTTGAACAGTTGCTTTTTCACACAATTGATGAATGTCGTACAAATATTTTTTTATCTATGCTTAACTCTTCTCTGTTAACAAATGATAAATAATATGGAATTCTTTCAAATTTACCGAATCATAGCTTTTCACATCCTTCAAGGAAGCCTTTTGCCCATTTCTGCAACAAAACCTCTTGGTCCTGTTTTTCCATCGAGATTATCAATGAGATGGCGAAGAGGAAGCTCATTAGCATGCAGCTGGCACACAAACTAATGCAATGGCTTGTTTATTTTCAGTTCTAAAAGTCTAATAATACCTACTTTTGGCCCTGTATTAACAACGGTACCATCGCAACCTAAGGCTGTAATGTTAGTGTTGAATTTGGTTAGTATCAAGAAAGTGTAATGCCATCAGAAATTGGTCTTGCAGAACTTAAGTGAACTGTTATATGCCCTAGGTATTTTGATCCAGGTTCTTTTACTAAAGATATATGTTCTTCTTAGGTCATCTTTTGATAACTCTTACCTCCTATCTTTTCTTGAGTTAATGTGGTATCCTTGTTACCATCAAAATAGATGCTGATAACTTTTCAGAGCCAAGTTGTCTTTGTAGAGACACTCGTTGCCGTTGTCTTTCTCTCTGAACTCTGGAGGGATCTATTATAAAAGAAGAACTTGCCTTGGAAGAACTTGCTATTTCATGTAGCACAGGACTAGAAATAATGGTAGCAGCACTATCTGATATACCTGTACGATCACCGCCTGATGCTAAGGAAAAAACTGATGCTAAGGAAGAAAAATGCAAGCGTTTCCTCGAAGAGGGAGAGGTTCTATTTACTTTCCTTCTTTTTTGTGGACTTAGGAGTGGAGAATTCGGGTTCTTTCATCTTTCGTCTTACATTCTGGGGACGATGATGAATCATATGGTAAATGAGCTTCATCTGTTTTCATTGTGATCTGCTGTGCTGCATAAAAAAGGTCTATTCTGCTTTTCCTCTCAGAGTGAGTTGGTTTCGTTTTGAGACTACTTTATCAACTCCACTTATCTCTATTTTCCTTTCTGTTCTCTTTGAGGAGCCTTTTTTTTTCTTTCACACAAACACAGTCGTAAAAGGACTTGCATTTACAACAGGCAACATCAAACAAGGTGAAATGTAATAGTCGAAAATGTAATAGCAGATGAATTAAGAAGAAAGGTAATTTTGTCAAAGTTTTTCATCAATTGGGCACCTTAATAGATGGTTTATACTTAATATACTTTTAACACACGTAATTTCAGCCGATATATCATTAAAAAAAAACACTATTCCATGTTGAATTTTGAAACTTTTGGTTTTTACTCCACCCTATTGGTCAGTCCGTAGACCAGTGTTATGGAAGGACTTAACGTCATTATGGCATTTTCTTAAAACAATAAAGTTTATTGACAAACTTAGAATATTGAAATGATATCCTAAACGGCAAACGCTTCAACATTAGTAAATAAAAAGTTGTTTAACAGCCTGTAACTTTTATCTAGAGATGGGAATGAAGATCAACCTACGGAAAGCAGAAATAAGAACAGAATGTGTGAAAACGAATGGACAGGTTGATTATATCAAATATATAGAAACAATAAAAAAAAAATTCAAATCTACGAACGAGCAGGCTGAAGAAGATTTACAAATCATAGAGACTGCAGCTGCTGATGAACCATATGTGTACTTGCTGTACAGTCAAGAAACACGATGTGACAATAAAACAGTATCTAAAAATTTTTTTGGGGTGACTTTAGGATACTGCTTCAAGGAGTCAGATGGCAGAATAGAGTGAGGAATTAGACCATAATTGACATTACCCAGAGATATGTAGACAAGATGATTATGACAGTGAGCTTGTAGAATAGATAATAGCATGTGATAGTGTAAACTGGGATCATGTGAGGCAGCCGAAGAGCTGGAAAACCCAGACCTGCTTGGAAGAGAGCTGTCAGAAGCGAGTCTGGGGACAAGTGGGCAGTTTGTTGAAATGAAAGCTCAGGAAGGACGTGAATGGAGGAATTTCTAAGAGGTGCTTTGTGTTGCTGGGTAGGGATGATAGTGAAGATGTGCGCCAAAAGCTTTTAGGAGATGATATCGGATATTAATGGGCCACTCCCGCGCTTTTAACCCTATTAAAGATATTCCTAGAGTGAAAGACCTTTGGAAGGACAGAAAAGGGGAGGGGTAGCCCATGCATTTACCATAAATTCAGCTTGGTTATCACAGATTCTGATTTTATGATGATTGTATATCCGATATCGGATTTTCAGTTTTTTAATTATAGCTCTGGTGAAATTGTGGTTACATATAGTTATTTTGGGCTCGGCTTCGTTTTGACTCGCTGTGTTTTTTTTATTTTACTTTGGGGACTAGGGCTTAAATGTCCATGCAGCTTCGATGAAATGAGTTGAATTAATAAATGAAAATAGAATTAATATTTAAAGACCTGGGTAATGATATAATTGCATTTTGCTCGAAGAACTGTGTTATGTTGAATATCCAATTCACGTCATGGGAAAACAATTAGTTCAATTTCATTAACCGGAAGTATATGAAAAATAACCAAATATCTCTCCTCCTCCTCTTCCTCTCCTCTTCTTCCTCTCTGCTGCCCAACCACTCTCCGGATTTTCGCTTTCTGAAACGCTAATCGGCTATAAGTGCCGCAGTGCTTGGCTTTATAGCCAGATTTTCATAAATTTCTCTCTCTCTCTCTCTCTCTCTCTCTCTCTCTCTCTCTCTCTCTCTCTCTCTTGTACTGCAAAAGTAGTTTCTTGATATTAGGCGAAATGTCTCTTAAGTTGAAGGGTATATATGGCAGACATGACAGGAATATTATATATTGTATTAGCAAGATATTATTATATATTTACCGATAAAAAGCTTAAGATGGAATTAACGGTGTTCAGGGAATCGTTTGTAGGGATAAATTGACATAAATTGTTCGTCTGTTGGTTTACCTACGCCCATTCACACCAATAACATCTTTTCTTAAGCTCCAGATTTATCATGTGAGCTCTCTCTCTCTCTCTCTCTCTCTCTCTCTCTCTCTCTCTCTCTCTCTCTCTCTCTCTCTCTCTCTCTTGATATTTTATGTAAACTGTTCAGAGATTTAAAATTTGAACTTATAGATCAGTGGCATACCGTTTAGACTTTACATGTTGGGCTTCAGACATTCCATGTCCAGTATTTGAAGGTGTTTTCGTCCATCACGTTGGTGATGAGATGGTTTCGGTTTTAAGTAGAAAACGCGCATTCAACAGGGATATGTAAACAGAGTTTTAATTAAAAAAGAAAAAATAAAGAATGTTGGAAGAAAGGATTTTATGAATAAAGTCAAACAAACTAAGGATTTATAGATTCTTACCTCTCATATCCTCAAGTATTTACACCAGAAAGATTTTATTCAAATCCCGGCCCCCTTCCAAAAGAAAAAAAAAATCATCACAAGGAAAAAATATAAACTTATTTTAATCAGAGAGAGAGAGAGAGGCGAGGAAGAAGCAGAAAATAGTTCATTATGAGAAAAAAAAAAATTAGTCCAGCCGCCCTCACAAATAGAAGTAGCCCCCTTTTTGGCACCATTGAATCTCCGGGCTTTGGATGTTTCTGGAAGTAGGTCCAGTTTCGCCGCAAGTAAGGTAATTTTGAAATTGGGACTCAATTTCTGCCTTGTAAATGATAGCATTCAAAATCCTTTCAGTACATACAAGAAAGTTATCAAAGAGGGTAATAGCACGTGACATGAATGCAAGAATAAGAGTCAAATACCCTACTTGCAATGTATGCAGGATGCAGGGTGTATTGGCCAAAAAGAGCATCGTGTCTTTTTCAAGCTTCTACAAATGGGCTTGACCAGGTTCCTTTGTGGTTTTTTTCCCAAAACCATATCCGAACAGTTTGATAAACAAAGGCTGTCCTCCGGAGATTCCGGAAGGAGTTGTCCCTGGCATCTGGTGCTCCCCAGAGAAGCCCAGAGGCCCTGTTTTATAGTGAGCCTCTTCGTTGGATTAATTGTGTAGCCCGGGGACCTTGATTATCCAAGGGGATATGCTGATGCCCTTTGTGTAGAAGCATGGCCAATGTGCCCTCCACCCATTTCAGATAGGGTATTTGAAAGATAAACCTTTATTTTTGTAATGCAGGTAATTTCTTATTACTTTTTCTGA
>NC_061096.1:15348576-15366076 GCF_015104395.2 Macrobrachium nipponense
TTATTACTTTTTCTGATTTATTGCATTCGTTTCATTGATTTGAATGACCTTATTGCTGCAAAATGTTTTGTTGTTATTTTTATTATTAGTTGACACCATGTTGGCAATGGGTCGATTTCGATTCTAAGTACAAAACTTGAATTCAGCAGGAAAATGTACAGCCGAGTGGAAACTAACCTTTATATCTTCATGATTCATGATTGGATTACTTCACTGTCACCTAGTTTTTATTAAAAAAAAAAGGCGTTTGATGAAGAGATTTCGTGACTAAAATGCAAATAATATAAGGAAAGAGTCATACTAGGTTTTCACCCCTCAGGAACCATCGGATTATAATTGCACACTCAGCCGATTACATATTCCCAAATATACATATAAGGACGATCCCATTCAAACCCACCCCCCCTCTCTGCCAGGCAGAATAATAAAAGACCAATTAAAAGGAAGAATAACCTCCTCCTATTTTACTATTTTGGTGAGAGAGAGAGAGAGAGAGAGAGAGAGAGAGAGAGAGAGAGAGAGAGAGAGAGAGTGTTTCTGTCCAGTCACCTAAAGGTATCAAATTCACCCACTTTTGGCCCCAATGGGCACACCAGTCTTAGATTCGAACGGTTTTGGCATATCTAGAAATAGGTCCAGTTTCGTCCCAAATAAACCGATTTTGAAACGCCCAATTTCGGTTTTTCAGTAATAAGATCGTTCAAAATAATTTAAATGCAATGAAAAAGGTTATGAAAACAGGGAATGCAAAGATACATGCATATGCTTCCATTTGAATTCTGCATGTTTTATAAATTTTATTGTTTCATGTTGAATGGCTTGAAGCAAGATTGGCATTTTCCAGCGACAGGTTGTAGTCTCGAGGGCAATTGATAGAATTGTATTTCATATAACATATTGAGAGATACAGCCAAACAAAATTAATTTGACTGATGGCCATGAAGTTTAATATATTTACAGATACCATTGATAAACCGGCATATCGAACAGCTTAATTATACAGTGAAATGTTGTAGGCATGTAACAAGACGAATTCTGTGGCTGTAGTTGAATATATGGTTTATTATTTAATGCAGTGTACTCAACTGATTGATGAGATATAAAAAAAATTTACTAACGATATGTTCAGAATTGACCGTACTGTATTTGATAACACTCAGTTCACTAAAGTATTTTTGTTTGTGAATTTCACGTAACAAAAGGGGATCGGATCCGTGTAGGTGGTAGAGGTGTTAGGGACAGTAGCAGCGTTATACGTATATCTCTTGCAGTCATTCTAAGTGAACGGGTTTATATCCGTAGCTGCGACCATACAGGTATATAGGCTGTTCGAAAATACACAAAGAAAGAGAGAGGTGGACGAGTGTATTCCGTATAAGACTCTTACCGTCTCTGAGGTCTTCCTGCATGATTAGGAACTCCTTTTATCTATGTTAACAAAGAATTTGTTTACTGTAGAAAAGCGATCCTCAACAGAATGTGGAAGGGTCAGAGGCAAAAAGATTTAGACATTGCTGGTATTTGGATGGCATTCGCACTGAAGAATAGTAAACAGAATATACTTGATTATATAGAAAGTCTTGAATTCGGAGGTAAACTCCTGATTACGTAATGTAATCTATTTCCGGGATTGTAGTTACATTTTTAAAACTTGCAATCGCATGAACTTTCCAGCAGTCGATTGAGTATTCACTAAATAAAACCTCCCTTCGATAAAAAGTAAATGCCGGGCTACAACGCCGGAATTCGATGAAAGTAGATCAAACGAAAACAGGATTTTTTACTTCCTTTCTAGACAGATATTGAATACCTTTCACGGGTTTTTCAGAGCTGGTATCTGTTATTGAAGATACTTGTACAGATATAATTTTATTATTTTAGTGCTTAATGGAAACAAGGAGCTGTTTACAAATAATGTTTGGAAATGTTTAAGAACAGTTGAAATGATAGGAAAATAACGTTGGAATATGAGGATCGCTAAATATGAATCAAAAGATCCTCATGTTATCACACTGTCATCTATGAATTCTTTAAAGCTCTTAAAAATGTACTAGAAAAAAATGGGATCTTTCCGACAAAGTGACCCCCAACTAGTCCAATCTTGGATAATGATGACCCCTAAGAAATATCAATGGAAAAGTTAAAACACTTCTTGTTAGAATACTTCTATCATTCTATTTAAATGAAATGTGTAAGATACAAATTTTCAAACCATATTTCAATCAAAGGGGAACAAAAGGGAAATAGGAGCGCATAGCTTCTCAAAACCAATCAAACCGAATCGATCTTGCCACATGCATTGATTTAAATAGGTGTCTAACAGTTCACGTTTACATCCAGGCATGGTTTTTAATTGTGACTTTTGTTTATTCCAATAAGATTCGATTACTTGCGTATACACCAAAGTTTGGCGATCCACAAAGATAATTGAATGGTTAAGTGTGTTTTGGGTAAATCCGTAGTTTAATATACTTAGGTGCGCTCTCCATTGATCGCTCTGTTTAGTGGTGGCAGGAAGAACCAGGATGAATAGAGTCCTGGGAAGAACTACGGGTGATAGATATCAGTAGAATTACAGTTGCGTTATCTCTCATTTTTTTTATATACAACCTTCACGAATCCTTGGGAAGCTCTCGTGCTTCTATCTAGCATTCCAAAAACCCATGTAGATGTAGAAGGTGCTCTTCCTCTATAATGCTTAGGCTTTTATGTGAGAAACAACTTTCATCAGCTTCTACGACTTGACCTGATACTCTTAAGTTTGATATAAAAATATTGCAAGCAAACTTCTCGGCGTAAGCTGTAACCGTCAACAATCGAATGTTTATTGACGCCCACAAGACACAGCTAGTTTTTCTTTGCGTTTCTTCCTCACAAATAGAAACTCTACCTTTGCTTAAAAAATAACTGTGATTTTGAAAGGAAGGCGTCTTTCTTGCGTTTTTCTGCCCACAAATAGAAACAGTCTATCCATTGCTGAAAAGATAGCCGTGATTTTGAAAAGGAGCCTTTGCGGAATGAGGTACTTTTGTATTGCGAGAAGTTTTTGTTTATGTACGTTAAGATATACCCATCAAGGCACTTCGATGCTTTTGTCCAATTCATATCTGTGTTACAAGAGAAGCACTTCATCGTATTTCTGATTAAGTTGTTTTGCTTTAGCCAATCAATAACTGTAAACTTGTGCTTAGTATTTACTACAGGCTGCACTGAAAAAAGTTTCACTTTGAATCAAGCTACAACCAACTTACTTGTATGAGGTTTAAAATCTGGAAAACCCCCATAAAATACCATAATATTGTTTAAATATATAGTCAAAAATCAATAATAAAAAATGGCAAATAATAAGCAATCATTGTTAAATATTGATCGCTGAAAAATATAACTAAAAAAACCACTCCCAAAAATTTGCTTTCCTAGATAACGACCCCCGAGCCTTATTGGGGGTCACTATTTAGAAGAACAAAGAAAAAAAAGGTGAATTCACCCTTCGCTTTCGCAGTTAGTCAGTGACCTCGTTCTTCTTATTTTTCTTTTACTAAAATCAATTAGCACATTTATAGATGACAGGTTCGTTTACAAATACCTTAGATATATATTATCTTAGTTGCTTTTATATTACTTTATGAAATGATGATAGCCTTTATTTAGATTTTTCCGATGAGAAGAATGCCTTTCACACAAAGGGAAACCGAAAGATTGAGACTGTTATGAAATCAATTTAAAAAAAAGCATTACGTGATTGAGAAGGAGAAATCGATTGCATAAATTACCGGATTGATTACGTTATGAGATCGAAACGGTTCAAGCTGATTATTAATTAGTCGTATTGCATATTTCTGATTTTCCTTATTTTTGTACCACGCTTTTGAATGCGGTGTCCTGGACGTTGAAGAACCTTTAAAGAATAAAAGGGCGAAGTCTACTTTGGGGTAGGGAGAGAGAGAGAGAGAGAGAGAGAGAGAGAGAGAGAGAGAGAGAGAGAGAAGAAGGAGAGGCCGGGGGGGGGGGGGGGGGGGGGGGGGGGGGGGGGGGGGGGGGGGGGGGGGGGGGGGGGGGGGGGGGGGGGGGGGGGGCGCCGCTATAAAAGTAGACCATCTTGTGCATATTTGCATAAAGCAGATCGCTCGTATGATTCTTTGTCTTTCTGCCTGTTCGTCAACGTATACGTCAGACTTCCCTTATGATCGCAACTACTAAGCAATTGAAGGGATTTCGGTCAAACTGAATAAAGAAGCAGATCATCGTACTTAGTAGATGTACATAATATGAGATTGTCTATCCATCTGGCTGTCCTTCAATGTGCCACACTTACTCGTCACTAAAACTCCTCCAATGCAATTAAATGGATTCCAGTTAAACTTGGTATATAGGTGGACCATCAGTCACAGATGTTGTCTAAGGAAATTCGGTCGTCTGTCTATCCACTAATGAATATGTCATACTTAACTTAACTTTAGTTGGTCCACTGGTATAGTAATTAGTGTCGTGGCATGCTACTTACTCAGATGATGAAGGCTCGCGTCTTCCCCAGGGAGATGAAAAATCGCTGGCTCTGTATCAAGATAAGTTTCTGCTGCAGTGTGGAGTCTGTGGTGGGAAGTTAGAACCAACATTCTTTGGAAGCTTGAATTTCAGGGCAGTGGTCCCTGTATACGTGTTAGTTGTGAATATAGGTTTCATCTACTGAAATAATAATATCGTATTTTATTATAATAATATCTTATTTTATTTTTAGCCTGATCTGACTTTGGGCTACAAGGTAATTGAGAGAAATCCTTCGGTATTTTTGACAGTTTCTCTGTATTTTTCAAATGCACGGCTAAGGTGCTTGAAGTCAAAGGTTACTGGCCAGTGCGATCCTTCTGAAAATAGCTCGTTACTCCCTAAATTTCATCTCTATTTACTGTCTCCAAAGTGGGGAGTGGTTTGTAGTTCTGAAATATTTCAAAAGGCAGACAGAGTTCCTAGGGTCGTGACCTGCCGCATCGACTGTGTAACTGTTAATAGCATTCAGAAATATGATACCACACATATTGTTTGATATCGAATTCTATACATTATACTTGGAAATAGCTTTCACCGAAAGGGTGGAAGTCATTTTTAAAGTATAGTAAATTGTATATTCTATACCAAACGATATCCAGATATTATATAATATATATATATATATATATATATATATATATATATATATATATATATATATATATATATGTATATATATATAATGTGTACATGTGTGCGTATGGTGTGTGCGCGCCTGCATGAAAATATTATATTTTCGATAGTTTAATGTCAGCCTAATGGCAGTGCATATCAGAACCCAGAACGGAGAGAGAGAGAGAGAGAGAGAGAGAGAGAGAGAGAGAGAGAGAGAGAGAGAGAGAGGGGGGGGGGGGGTTGTGTGTGTGTGTGTGCGTGCAAGCAAACATTATAATCTTTTCCGTAGCTGAATGTTATAGCCTTGTAGTAATGCACTATATCTAAACGCAGAGAGAGAGAGAGAGAGAGAGAGAGAGAGAGAGAGAGAGAGAGAGAGAGAGAGACGTTTAGGGACCAACTAGACTGTAAAGTGTTGCATTATAACTTTCGAAAAGAAAGCAAAGAGCATGACGAGGACAAAAGGGCCGCTCCCCCTCTCACTCTCCAGAGGACAACAACGCTTTGTTGTAAATAACAAAAGGAGGTTAAGGCGTGGGTGACTCACAGAAGAGGAACAAAAAAGAAGAAATCAAAAAAAGAGAAAAGGCTACTCTCCCCCATCCACCCCCCTCACTCCAACCAACCACATTCCTTTCTGGTACCTTGTCCCGTCCCTAAGCTCTAAAAGAAAAACCTCCTTTTAGGCAGTACCATTTTTTTTTTTATCATGCAGTTCACAAGACATTGCGACAGACATCGATCTGGGGAATAGTCCTCTGGTGTTCGCCTTGTAATAATAGTATAAAGTTACCAGCTGTATACTCTTCTCTCATCGAAGTTGACTAAACTGATAAGTATAGAGATTCACTTCGAAGACCCGTACATCTCATGCCCAGCGTCATTCCTTACGACGCTCCTGATTGGCTTTTGATAAGCCAATCACAGGGCTGGAAACTCTTCTCTCGAGAGAGCTCACATAGGCAGGATGTATGTTCCACCTCTCTTTCAAAAGTTATAACTTTCATTGCACCTCGGTTTTACTGTAGAAAAGGAGCGTTTCCTAATTTCATCACTAAACATCTTCAAGCCAGTGATTTAAGGATTATAATGATAATAAAAATTATGAAGAAAATCGTAATATTATATAATAAAAAGGAATAGTGAGAGGTATATAGGACTGATTGTAGCGAAAGAAGAATCGATGGGATAAATGAATATCCTCCAGAAGGTATCAATATCTAAGTAACGATTTTTTGCATATAGAGATTTCCACCATAGAATATGAAAGGGTGATGGTAATAATGATAGTGATGATAATGAAGTCTTAATACCCCCCCCCCCCCCTCCACTCTCCCTTAAGACTTCTTCTATTCTTATATCATTATAATCCTTAAATCATGGGCTTGACGATGTTTAGTGATGAAATTGGGAAACGTTCGTTTTCTGCAGGTAACACTGAGGTGTAATGAAAGTTATAACTTTTGAAGGAGGGTTGGAACATACATCCTGCCTATGTGAACTCTCTCTAGAAACTGAGGGTTTCCAGCCCTGTGATTGACTTTTCAACATCCAATCAGGAAATTCGTAAGGAACGCCGCTGGCCATGAGATGCACGGGTGAAGTGAATCTACTATAGTACTACATTCTCTGGTCGCTGCTTTGATATTGAGACGGAATGGACTCTTGGTCCTTGAGCTGCTGAGGAAAACATCCCAACCAGTAGACCACGCACGAGTTTCTCTCTCTCTCTCTCTCTCTCTCTCTCTCTCTCTCTCTCTCTCTCTCTCTCTCTCTCT
This sequence comes from Macrobrachium nipponense, assembly GCF_015104395.2. NCBI lineage: Eukaryota > Metazoa > Arthropoda > Malacostraca > Decapoda > Palaemonidae > Macrobrachium > Macrobrachium nipponense. The sequence continues at coordinate 15,355,518 of NC_061096.1, forward strand.
CTCTATATATATATATATATATATATATATATATATATATATATATATATATATATATATCTAAAGTTATTTTGTTTTCCTTTTAATCAGAATGCCTGTATATCTCAAGTGTCGATAATAATGTTTGAGGCTCCTGGAGAATAGAAATATCGTTAATTCTTTAAAAATGAGGATAGTTGTTCAGCTAACACACCTTATCTTTTGGTAGTGATGGTTTATAGTGAATTTTCAGTGAAAGTTCTCGGTACAGCCTGAACGGAGCAATTGTTAATTGCAATTTCTGTCGTTACTTTTTAAACTGCCGCCTTTGGCCAGCTTAAATCTAGACGCCAAACAAAACTAAGGATGCTGGTATTTTAGCAGTAACTCTTGTAGAGATTTCCGCTGACACTTCAATGTCCCAACCCCCACCTTTTTTTTTATTTATTTATTTATTTATTTTTTTTTTTAAGCATTTCCTTTCAAGTATAAGTTGCTCTGCTTCAGATCTTCAAATCTGCTCCCACTGTGGTGTTTTCCTGAGGGGCCCTACGCCTTATTACCAGGGACGATGGCAAGATAGGGCACCTGAAGATTCTGAGGCACTGATTGTCATCGGTCGCAACGCCAACCCTTTAGTTAAACCTGCTGTAAAATGTACAATGTATAAGTATGCAGATTTGTATTTTTTTTTACTTCAGTTACAGTAATTCTTTATTTCTCTATGATTTTTCATGTATTTCTTTGTACAGAAGCTATATAGAAATATGACCATTTAGCGGCCATTATTATTACTGTTATCATTATTAACAATAACATCGGACTCTTTTGAAGATGGTATCGGGAACTTAAGTATAAGCTAAGAGTGCTGCGTTGTAAGAAACTCAATGTAAAATGTGTTCGTATACGCAACAAGTTGAAAATGGCAACAAATTTCAGTTATGGGTGTTTCCTCCCATTAGCAGTTGGCACGAGAATGTTCGTTGACTTTTATCGATAATGACAGTTACTCGTGAGAAATCACCCTGTTAAGTATGTATCGGTCTTTTCTTTAAGTCTGTGGTTGTAAATTTATCATCAGTCTTCCGATGCCCTTCTCCATAGGCTTGATTCCACGTGGAAATTGCCCAGTGTTTATGACATTTTTCTGAGGGAGATGGATGTAGTCGAGACAAAGGCAAGGGAAAGTACATAATATTGCTTTGCTAATATTGAACAGCTTTCATTCCACCTCCGTCCGGGTGCCGAGGACATTACAAGACCAAGAGAAACAATCCGACTTATGAAATGGAACCAATAGTGATAAAAAAGGAGTTAAGGGAATATAAAACATTCCAAGGGCATCGGAACGCCACCTTAAATGTTCTTACAACCACTCGGTGATAAAATGGTAAGCGGGAAGTATTCGTTTAGTAATATTTTCAATTAATTACTCTTCCCACTTCCTGTTCAGTCTAGAGCGAAAGTGTAGATAGATATTATATCTTTTCACTTGCTTAATAATTTGCCTGACCCTGTGCTATTTTGTAGACAGTGAAGTTCATAAATTGAAAGCAATTGCCTGGGTACTGTTGTGCATGCCACCTAGTGGGTACAGGTTTAGATCTTCAGAAATGGCATATTTCAGAATTGACCTCCTCAAATGAAGGTGATTTGTTTAAATTAAATGAAGCTGATTTGTTTAAATTTCATGTGGTATTACTTCATGCTAATTAAATAATATTTTATTGCTGCATTACTTTTCCTCTTCTTTGTTCAATGCACATTGGGATTAGATTAGATAAAAGGCATTGAGATACCCGTTAATATGGTATTTTCAGACAAGCCTTAATCCTGCCTTTCAAATAATGAAAAGAATTAAAAAGATAGTTTATAAATCTTTTGAAATAGTGATTATTAGCTTCCGAATAGGATGTTAGTTTTTTCTCTGTCGTTCATTTACAGATGTTTTGTAGTTTATATTTGGAATAGATAGCTCGCCCTAAAGCTATTTATTGTATATCTGGTATCTGATATGATTTATGTTTTTAACTGATGCTGATTGATGTTCTTAGCTTTTTGTTATATATTTATGTATGAGTGTAAGAACATTGTCCTATTAGAAAATTAGCCTTGATGAAATCACGGTTCTTTTACTAAGACTCTGATCGTTGTCAAATATTTAATGAACCAATATTTTGCCCAAAGCTAATGCTGCACAAAGTCCTTAATTATTCAGCAAGCAAATAAGGAAACGAACCAAATAAGTCTTAAAACATGGCCTGCTCGAGGGCAAATGGACAATTCCATTACTAGAACATTTTATTACCTTAGAAGAATAAACTTATATTTTTTTAATTTTGTATTTGTTGGAGTCATAATAATGAGGCTATCTTTTCATATCTAGTTAATTTTAAAGGAAATTAAATTTGTATGAAAATCTGGTTGGCATTTCATATTTAGATTTAAAGAGAGAGAGAGAGAGAGAGAGAGAGAGAGAGAGAGAGAGAGAGAGAGAGAGAGAGAGAGAGAGAGCTTCCCGGCTAGTTACAATACATGTGTATGTAAGGGTAAACCATTAGCTCCAGTGAAGAGAGAGAGAGAGAGAGAGCGAGCTTCCCGGCTAGTTACAATACATGTGTATTTAAGGGTAAACCAAAAGCTCCAGTAAAGAGAGAGAGAGAGAGAGAGAGAGAGAGAGAGAGAGAGAGAGAGAGAGTGAGCGAGCTTCCCGGCTAGTTACAATACATGTGTATTTAAGGGTAAACCAAAAGCTCCAGTAGAGAGAGAGAGAGAGAGAGAGAGAGAGAGAGAGAGCTTCCCGGCTAGTTACAATACACGTGTATGTAAGGGTAAACCAAAAGCTCTAGTGAAGAGAGAGAGAGAGAGAGAGAGAGAGAGAGAGAGAGAGAGAGAGCTTCCCGGCTAGTTACAATACACGTGTATGTAAGGGTAAACCAAAAGCTCTAGTGAAGAGAGAGAGAGAGAGAGAGAGAGAGCGCTTCCCGGCAAGTTCCAATACACGTGTATGTAAGGGTAAACCGAAAGCTCCAGATGTTGAGGACGTTGCTGTCAATGCCTTTAGAGCAAATTCGGAAACGCGCGCACCCTTACAATTTTCTGATATCCACCCTGGGTGATATTAAGGGAAGACATTCAAAGGTTCCTGTCAAATCCATATCCGAGGGAAAACAAAAGAGAAACCGAGTAACACAAATAAAGATTGAAATGCTGCCGCAGTTTCCTCTTGCACGCTCTGACCAGCTTCCTCTTCTGTTCTCGTCCCTCTCCAGCCTTATCTGACATATCTTCCAGTCTCACTCGGCATTCCAGTTGTTTGGTCTCCTCTTCTACTCGTCCTCTCTCTCTTCCTCTCCCTTCTTTATAGGCACTTTTTCTCTATCTCCCCCTCTCCCCTTACCTCCTCTCATCACCACAGTGAAAAATTGTGGTGGTTGTTGTCAGGGTTTGTATTTAACTCGCTAATTGCTGGTTGGCAAAGAGGTTTTGACATCTTGAACTAAGGGGAGGGGGGCGAGTTGGTACCAGGGAGCTTTTAAAGTTCAATTAGCTGTTAGGTTTTATTCTATCCACATACTTAATAAATGTCCTCTTAATCTGCTATAATAAGAATGTAAGAGGGAATGTGTAATGGAATTTCGGAGAATATTGTGCATGAGACATAACCGTGTTCAACTGTTTATCACTGAAGCATTTCTAACATTCTTTTTACATAAATACGCGTATAAATATATATATATATATATATAGATATATATATATATATATATATGTATATATATATATATATATATATATATATATTGTGTGTGTGTGTGTGTGGGTGTGGGTGTCGATTTTTCTGTTCTGATGATGAAAAGTTAAGTTTCTGCAGAGACTCGCTATATATTAAAAACATTTTTTTATCATTAGTAATTAATTTACTTTTCAATTAAGAGGTTCATCATCCCCTTACCTTCACATGCGTTGTTGCTTGGAAAAATGCTGTTGGAATATCTCTTGAAAGATATATCTTATGCTATGACAATTTCACTCGTAAATTCTTCGTAGAATAGCTCAGTTTGGCATGTACTTTTTGTTGTTGACTGAATTTGGAAACTGCCCTCTCTTTTCTTGTAATCTTAGTTCGATTCCCAGGTAGGTAAAGAAATTATATTATTGAATTCGCTGCTTGTCTCTGGTGACCTAAGCCGTCAGTTATGCGACTGATTATTGTCGACTGTTGTGGCGTACTTGGAGAGAGAGAGAGAGAGAAGGAGAGAGAGAGTGAGAGAGAGAGAGAGAGAGAAGGAAAAATATACGTGACTGTCCAGCGTTCTGTCAAAATGCATGTACCATGTCATAATTGAAAACAAAACAGTCTAAGCAAGGTTATCCTCACCTCACCGGTTGAAACTTCGACCAGATCGGCTGTTTTCAGTTACCGTGAAAAATGACGATGGCTTGAATATACTAAGTATTGTTAAGTATGGCAGATCGTCAAGAAAAATAATACCAATATAGGGTAATCGTGAGCGAATGACTACAAATCATTTTACTCTGCAGTTTATGCATCTCATGCTTAAGACTAACGTTAAATTCACTAAGAAAGATTATAAAATACTGAAGGTTCCGTAGCACCATCCTGGAACTGAAGACAAGATAGGTCCGGTTTCGCAACTGTAATTAAATAACAAATCCTGCTGACGGTCATTAAAAATGTCAAGCACACTAACGAGTATCTTCCAACACCCAAATTACGGAATTTACGTCCAGACTTGGTATTAATCTGAAGAAGTCTGGCTCCCGTATTTGAAGTCGGTGATTTTTCATAGTCAAGGATATAAATGGGCTTAAGCTCAACCGTTCTCCGGCCTTTGAGTATAAATGTTGGTACATATGTGTTGTATTCAGCACGTATGCAAACCTTTGAAAAATGCACAATAATACATAAACTCCCTCGCACCTAATTTTAGTGGTTTTGCAATTAAAACGCAACAATTACTGATGATCCGAGATTTTTTGGCATTGTGTTTCAAACTTTTAGTATGCATTCTAGTTTTATAAGTCGCAGTAATTTTGTCCCTTGTTTACATGTTTTATTCTCTGGATGTCAAAATCCCTTTTGCTATATTTATTTTTTCTCGATTTTATCGTCGATGAAAATGTTATCGTATTCTTGTGAAGAAGTTCAATATGGAATATTGACCCGTAGCATTTTCGCTTATGTTGTGTCCTGCAAATAATATTCCCCCCTTTCAGAGTTTTATTTTTATGTATATTCTTTGTAACGCTATTTGCATGATAATGAGGATTCGTCAGTATCCCTCCAATGTCGTTTCCTCCTTTGAAAAATACTGTGAATTTGTTGGTGATTTCATCTTGCCAGCAATTTCACGTAGAAATTCTGCATTATTACGGATCTCCCCGAACTTTCATTCAAGTCTGCTTTTCATTTGCATTAGTTCTTCATTGTATTCATCTACTCTTGAAGTTAATACTGCACTTTACTTTCGTATTTTCTTCTATTTTTGTCACCAGTCTCCAGTTTGAAATCGTCCATTTTATTGTTTCCTTGTTTTTCCATTTTCCCTTTCGAAGTTTTCTATTAATTGATCGTTTTTCTGGAAAAAGTTCTTGTTTTTATCAAACATTACTTCGTAATTTTACCGCTTTAGTATTCTATTCTGTTTTCATACCATTCTTTTTCACCGATGTGTCTTTCCTTATTGTAGTTTTCGTAAATGTTTTTTTTTTATTTCTTATTTTTTTATATTCTTGTCCACATATATGTTTAATGAACGTCTCTGTTCCTTCAATTTCATGGTTTGAATGTGAAAAATACTCCTCTTCTTTTACTTGGTTCCTTTATTACATCATTTTTATTAGCACCGCTTTCTAATGCAGCAGTCTCTCCTACATTTTTCTATTTATTTATTTATTTATTTTTTGCCATCTCGGACTTCAGGTTTTTAGTTTTCGGTTGTATCTAGGGAACTTTTCCTTTCTCCTTAAAAAACTGGTTCTTGTTTAAAATAAATATTTTGTTGTTGTTGTTTGAATGACTACACCCCTCGTGTGTACAACAGAATGGTAGTATAGTATTTTGTCGTGCTGTGCAACCTCTCTTAATTATTACCTTTTAGTGCAGCTGTGAGATTTTCTCCCAGTTCAACCTTTAGATCCTCGCTCGTTACCTTTTACTTCCTGCATCGCTTTATCTTCCAATCAGTTCAATTTTTTTTTTTTTTTTTTTTTTTTTTCAGTGTTTTCAGCGCATGCTGACCGAAAGTGGCCCAGTGCTTGGCTTGACATCGTAAATAAATCCTATATGCACAAAACTTCCATGGACCCATCTGCTACGCACACATGCAGAGACATACTAAAAGTGAATGTTTACGCCGTCTTCAGCATCGCTATCAGTATCATTATCACAGATATAGTAAAGCAGCCTGAAAATTTTCGGGTATTTTGTGCATCCGTTTAATCCTTGGATTGCAGGCAAATTGTGCCATTTCCTTGGGTCATTTCTCCTCTCTTTCTAAGGCTAACACCCGTGGAGCTCGAAGAGTCTGCTTTTCTGCCAGTTTTTTTCACTCTTTTAGGAATCCTCAGGAGGCAGTAGAAGAGAGTAATTCCCATTTGTCTATGTTCAGGTATTCCCTGCTTCTTTTCTCTTCTTATTACTTTCAGGCCTTCTATTTTACCGTTCTCGGTTTTTTTAAGATCTCCCCTCTTTCTTTCTTTTAATTGTTTTAATATGATCACGTTTTAGAAAACTAAATCAAATCAGACAACACGCAGAAGCACAAAAGCTTAAAAGTCGTGCCACTTGTATTCATTGTACCATTCGCCCCAAGCTCTGTAATCCCTTCTAGCCTTTACGAATGTAACTGACATTCCCTTTCGTCCCCCACACTGATGTGGACAAATGGAAATATTTATCATCAGACCATGATCTTTTAGTTGCTGGGCATTTTTCCACAATTCTTGCTACGCTTTTATTATTATTTTTCTTTTATTGCGTGTGTTTGTTTGTCACATACCCAAAAGTAGGACTTTTTTGATAAGCAGCCCTTTTTTTTTATTACTATAAGATATAGTTTATCCAACTTTTAGATACTTAGAAAAAATCTCTATTCGTTTTTGGTTATGCTTTCTAGTCTGTGCCGCACAATTATATGCATTAATTTATCTAGAAGCTTAAACACATTATTTTCCGGGATATTTCTAGAAACTTGCTTGAACGCTTCCCTTGCTTTCGTTTATTTCATTAATTTATTGATTGTGTTTTTGAAACTAATACCCATATATAAAAAGTTTTGAAAGTCATGAAAAAAAAACCAGATAAAGTCATGAAAAAAACAGAAAAATAAATATTACAAAGTTTCATATTATTAAGTATAATTAAATAATATTTTAAAGGTCATAGTAAAATCGCGTTACAGGGACCGCTGTCGTTTGTAGGAAGTAAGTTTTCATAATAAAAACAAGTGAAATACCGTATGCTTCAATATGAGTCTTATATAATATTAAGCTAAACAACTGAGCCCTATTAACCTTATCCCCAGATTTTTAAATCGCTGGAAGGAAGTTTTTATCGATCGTGTTCTTGGTGAATATTACCTTATAGTATAGAGTCCTGGGATATTTCTTATTTAAGCACACCTGAGCCGAAGGTATGTATATATAGCATAAAATTTCCACATTTCCTTACACTTCTCCAAAATAACGATATCAGTTTCAACCAGATTTGGCTAAATCATCCTTGGATAAGGTAGACTAAATGGTTCTTCTTATTCTTTTTCTTTCCCACCATTATCCCTACATTAAGGGGTCGGTTGTCTGATGTGCCTTCTCCACTGCCTTCTATCAAAGGCTTCCTCCACCAAACCTTTTCTCTCCATATCTCCCTTCACTTTATCTCGCCATTTAATTCTCTGTTTCCCTCTTCATGTTCTTCCTGTAACAGGTTCCTCCCAAGCACTATTCACTCCCTCCTCATCATCCACCCTCAACACATGCCCATACCATCTCAATCTCGACTCTCTTATCACCTTTGTAATCTTTACTAAGCCTGCCCTCCTTCTTCTTATTTCGTCATTTTCTAATCTCTCAAGCAGCGATATTCCCATAATCTACCTCAGCTTTCTCATCTCTGTTCATTCAAGCTTTACTTCCTCTTTTCTTCTTAGAGCCCATGTTTCTGATCCATACATTAACACTGTGCTGTAGATCTTGACTTTTAACTTGATTGACATTTTTTAGCACATAATACTCCAGCTACCTCTCTCCACTTCCTCCATGCAGCTTTTATCTTACTGTCAACTTCAGCCTCACATCGTCCCTCTTGGCTTAAAGTAGATCGTAAGTATTTAAACTTTTCCACTTGTTTTATAATTGAGCCTTGGTTCATAAGAGGTTAAATCTCTTTCTGAGAAAACGTAATAAGTAGTGAAAATAGGATGTGCTCATTTAAAAAAAAATCAAGTTTGTAGAATCCCTGGCCCAGAAATGACAAAAGTTATTGGAAGTGTCAATATGTAGTGCACATGAAAGTTTGTTCCAATCATGGTCCCTGGGGCTAAGTCGGGAATCCAAAAATTTTCTTGAAATATAGAGGGAAAAAAACTTTTAAAGTGATCATAAGAATAACAGTTTGTCTTATTCATGTAGTGTAAATTCAAGTTTGTTCGAACCTCGCCCCTAGGGGCCAGTGTGTCCCCAAAGCATTCATGAGAAAATCTTGACCATATTCTTGCAAGGCGGATAAACACATATAAGATATCCTATGAATTCTTTATTTTTGTAAAGTTTCCACGCTAGTAAGGCACTTCCAAACTCTATAGACTGTACATATATATATATATATATATATATATATATATATATATATATATATATATATAGTATATATATTTATAATGTGTGTGTGAGTATGCGAGTAATGTAAGTAAATATAATAAAAACGCAGTTGGTATTGCTGAAAATTAAGTACGATCATACAAGTTACAAACAAATATAAAGAAAAGTATAATTAATATATTCTTTTGTTCTGTACGGCATTTCCTTTTCGTGCTTTGTATTGTAATTGTTTTGATATTTCTATTGTACTCGCCAACATGAACTCTGGCGAACAAGTCAAACCGTTTCAAAAACAAAGCATGCTTTGGAAACGTTATGTAATTCCATCGATATAACATATCTTGTTAAGCGTCTTCCTAAATTATAGCGTTGGGTACCAGCAACTCTAGAAATAGAATGTGTTGTTCTTAGGTAGAACTCCAGATTCCCCTAAAAAAGTTCATTAAAGGCTGTGCTAGATGCAGAGGAAACAATAGTGTATGAATTGCTGCTTTTTATTTAATAAAATGGGCAAATGAGCTATATCAAGTAAATAAACTGTTGCAAAGCATCAATGTACAAAGGGAATCTAATGTATAATATAAAACCAAGAATTCCAGTTACACATCTTCGTGAGAAAAAAAGAACAGTTGCAGTAAAGGGCTGAGTTTTCAGCGTCCCCTAGCTGCAACCCCTTTCATTCCTTTTACTGCACCGCCCTTCATATTCTTTTTTCTGTCTTACTTTCCACCCTCTTCTAATAGTTATTTCATAGTGCAGGTTTTCCTCCTGTTTCACCTTTCAAACCGTTACGGTTTCCCTTTGAGCGCTGAGTGACCTCATAGGTCCCAGCGCTTGGCCTTTGGCCTAAAATGTTTATATTCCCATGTGCTATACAGATTGGTCTCGAGTGGCAGTCCAGCTTGGTATAACATTACGTTACTTCCTTATAATAGTAATAATAACATGAGGTGACAAGTGTAGTGCGATTAGCATTTATTGTAATGCGATCGAAAACCCACTTGGAAAAGTGGGTGGTAAATGATAAGCTGAAAATGAAAGTGATGGAGCTTCCATTTCCATATTAGATCTTACTGCATATTTCTGGAAAATGTTTCCGTTTGCTGCATATTGATATTCTCTCTCTCTCTCTCTCTCTCTCTCTCTCTCTCTCTCTCTCTCTCTCTCTCTCTGTGTGTTTGTCTGTCTGTCTGCACTCTCTCGCTAAATTGCTCATGCGATTGAAGATATCCCAAGGGCATAAAACCATTTGGAATAAAAGAACTATGAATAAAAGTGAAACCGAATGACATATTCAATGGATATTGCAACTATGATATTTAAATGTTGAGTCCTCTACATTTAAAATTGTTTGAGAATTTACATTTTTTCCTTTGAATAAAGCACCACTTACAACTGGTAGGGCTTACTTCATATTACTACGTGGGTAGTGTGCTCGCCTCCTATTTGCTTGTTTGTGTGTTTAACCTCCAGGTTGTTTGTTTGTTAATAAGATTATTCAAAGGGTAATTAAAATTTATATATATATGATCCGGCTTGTTTGGGAGCCTTTCAAGATTTGACTCCCATAACCGGACGTTGTTCTCAAATAAAAGGCGATTGTGAAATCGGTATACTTTTCACATATCTGCTTTTGTTCCTAGAACTCTCAAGACGATTTTTAAGAGCCGTCGTTATTGCCCTCATTCAAAAGTTTTTTTAAGCCTGCTGAGTAAGCCAGAAATTTTCACGTTTTT